>NC_134123.1:36919377-37086877 GCF_040939455.1 Microcebus murinus
GCTCTCTGGGAGGCCGAGGCGGGAGGATCGCTCGAGGTCGGGAGTTGGAGGCCAGCCTGAGCAAGAGCGAGACCCCGTCTCTGCTATAAACAGAAACAAACTAATTTGCCGACTGAAAAATATATAGAAAAAAAAAAAACGAGCCGGGCGTGGCGGTGCGTGCCTGTAGTAGTCCCAGCTACTCGGGAGGGAGGCCGGGGCGGGAGGATCGCTCGAGGCCAGGAGTTGGAGGCCAGCCTGAGCAAGAGCGAGACCCCGTCTCTGCTATAAACAGAAACAAACTAATTTGCCGACTGAAAAATATATAGAAAAAAAAAAATGAGCCGGGCGTGGCGGCGCGTGCCTGTAGTAGTCCCAGCTACTCTGGAGGGAGGGAGGGAGGCCGGGGCGGGAGGATCGCTGGAGGCCAGGAGTCGGAGGCTGCTGTGAGCGAGGCTGACGCCTGTCCTGCCCCTCCGGGCCTCCCTCCCACTCGTCCTCCCTCCTTGCCTCAGCGCCCGGCTTGGATCTTCCCCAGGGGCAGAAAGCAGCCCTCCCAGGTTGAGGCCGGCAAGCAGCCTCCCAGGTTGAGGCCGGCCTCTGCCTTCCTCCTCCGCAGGGCGGGTTTGAGTACAAGCGTGCCATCGTGGACTGCATCATCAGCATCATCGAGGAGAACTCGGAGAGCAAGGAGACGGGCCTGTCGCACCTGTGCGAGTTCATCGAGGACTGCGAGTTCACCGTGCTGGCCACGCGCATCCTCCACCTGCTGGGCCAGGAGGGGCCCAAGACCAACAGCCCCTCCAAGTACATCCGCTTCATCTACAACCGCGTGGTGCTGGAGCAGGAGGAGGTCCGCGCAGGTGCGGAGGCCCCCGCGGGGGGGCGGGGAGCGCTCCCGTCCGGGGTGGGACGTTGTCTTGTTATCGTCTTAGTTGTTATTGAAGTCGGCTGCGTTCTCGTTCGTTGTTTCTGTTTTCGTTGTCGTCGTCGTCGTTGTTATAGCTGAACTCTGGGGGCTCTCGGCTTGTCCTTTTGGGTTGTTGGCTGCTTTTTTATTTTTGTTGTTGTCGAACTTGGCTTGTTCTCGTTTCTTGTTTTTGTTTTCCTTGTTGTTGTTGTTGTTGTTGCCGAACTGGGGCTCTTGGCTTGTTCTTTTGGTTGGTTGCTTTTTTATTTTTTATTTATTTTCTTTTTTTTGAGACAGAGTCTCGCTTTGTTGCCCAGGCTAGTGTGAGGGCCGTGGCGTCAGCCTCGCTCACGGCAACCTCAAACTCCTGGGCTCAAGCGATCCTCCTGCCTCAGCCTCCCCAGTAGCTGGGACTACAGGCATGCACCACCATGCCCAGCTAATTTTTTCTATATATATTTTTTAGTTGGTCAGTTAGTTTCTCTCTATTTTTAGTAGAGACAGGGTCTCACTCAGGCTGGTTTCGAGGCTGGTTTCGAACTCCGGACCTTGAGCAATCCGCCTGCCTCGGCCTCCCAAGAGCTAGGATTACAGGCGTGAGCCACCGCGCCCGGCCATGCTTTTTTATTTTTATTGTTGTCGAACTTGGCTTTTTCTCGTTTGTTGTTTTTATTTTCGTTGTTGTTGTTATTATTATTGCTGAACTGGGGCTCTTGGCTTGTTCTTTCGGTTGTTTGTTTTTTATTTTTATTATTATCGAAATTGGCTTGTTCTCGTTTGTTGATTTTATTTTGATTCTTATTATTATTACTGAGCTGGGGCTCTTGGCTTGTTCTTTTTTGTTTGTTTTTTTATTGTTATTGTTATTGAAGTTAGCCTTTTGGCTTCTTCTTTTTAGTTTCTTTGTTTTTCATTTTTATTGTTATTGAACTTGGGCTCTTGGTTTGTTCTTTTTTGTTCGTTTTTTTATTTTTACTGTTATTGAACTTCAGCTCTCGGCTTTTTCTTTTTTGTTTGTTTGATTTTTATTTACGTTATTATTATTATTATTATTGAACTTGTCCCCTTGGAATGTTCTTTGTTGTTTTTTATTTTGTTATTACTGAAATTGGCCTCTTGGCTTGTTCTTTTTTGTTGTTTTTATTTTTATTTTTTTTATTATTATTGTTGAACTTGGGGTTCTTGGCTTGTTGTTTTTTTATTATTTATTATTTTTATTTATTTATTTATTTATTTTTTGAGACAGAGTCTCCCTCTGTCGCCCGGGCTACAGTGAGTGCCGTGGGGTCAGCCTCGCTCACAGCAGCCTCCAACTCCTGGCCTCCAGTGAGCCTCCTGCCTCAGCCTCCTTCCTGAGTAGCTGGGACCACAGGCATGCGCCACCACGCCCGGCTCATTTTTTATATATTTTTTTAGTTGGCCAATTAATTACTTTCTATTTATACTAGAGACGGGGTCTCGCTCTTGCTCAGGCTGGTTTCCAACTCCTGACCTTGAGCAGTCTGCCCGCCTCGGCCTCCCAGAGTGCTGGGATGACAGGCGTAAGCCACCGCGCCCTGCCTAAATTTTTATTATTATTATTGAACTTGTCCTCTTGGCTTGTTTTTTTGGTTGGTTTATGTTTATTATTATTATTATTATTATTATTGAACTTTTAAGACAGTCTCACTTTGTTGCCCAGGCTAGAGTGCCATGGCTTCAGCCTCACTAACTAACGGCAGCCTCCGACTCCTGGCCTCGAGCGAGCCTTCTGCCTCAGCCTCCCTCCCGAGTAGCTGGGACTACAGGCATGCGCCACCACGCCCGGCTCATTTTTTTTTTTTTAATATATATTAGTTGGCCAATTAATTTTTTTCTATGTTTAGTAGAGACGGGGTCTCGCTCTTGCTCAGGCTGGCCTCGAATTCCTGTCCTCTAGCGATCCTCCTGCCTCGGCCTCCCAGAGTGCCGGGATGACAGTCGTGAGCCACTGCGCCCGGCTGAAATTGAGGCAGTTTGGATGTGGAAGGTGACAGGCCTGACATTGTAGCCAACTTCTGTAGCCTCATCTTAGTGATTTTGAAAATATCTCCTGAGGCCGGGCATGGAGGCTCACGCCTGTCATCTCAGCACTCTGGGAGGCCGAGGCGGGAGGACCGTTTGAGGTCAGGAGTTCGAGACTGGCCTGAGCAAGAGCGAGAGCCCGTCTCTACTAAAAATAGAAAGAAATTAATTGGCCAACTAAAAACATACAGAAAAAAATGAGCCGGGCGTGCTGGCGCGTACCTGTAGTCCCCGCTCATCGGGAGGGAGGCTGAGAAGGGAGGATCACTCCAGGTTAGGAGTTCGAGGCCAGCCTGAGCAACAGCCAGACCCCGTCTCTGCTATAAAAAAAATGAGAAAGAAATTAGTTGGACAACTAAAAGTATATAGAAAGAAAAATGAGCCGGGCGTGGTGGCGCGTGCCTGTAGTCCCAGCTACTCGGGAGGGAGGCCGAGGTAGGAGGATCGCTGGAGGCCAGGAGTTCAAGACCAGCCTGAGCAAGAGCGAGACCCCGTCTCTACTAAAAACAGAAATAAATTAATTGGCCAACTAAAAATACATAGAAAAAATGAGCCGGGCGTGGTGTCGCATGCCTGTAGTCCCAGCTGCTCGGGAGGGAGGCCGAGGCAGGAGGATCGCTCGAGGCCAGGAGTTCGAAACCAGCCTGAGCAAGCGGGAGACCCCGTCTCTACTAAAAATAGAAAACAATCAGGCAACTGAAAATACATAGAAAAAATTAGGCAGGGTGGTTGCACATGCCTGTAGTCCCAGCTACTCGGGAGGGAGGCCGAGGCAGGAGGATCGCTCGCTCGAGGCCAGGAGTTGGAGGCTGACGCCAAGGGGGTGACAGAGTGACTCTCTGTCTCAAAAAACAAACAAACAAACACAAAAGAGAAAGAAAATCGCTCCTGGGAGCCCAGGTCGGGAGCCACAGCCCCACCCGGCCTCTGTTCCCTCTGAGTGCATGAAGAAGTGGAGGCCCAGGAGGAGGCCAGGGTCCTCTCAAAGGCACTCACTGCCTTGGTGGTGACTTGGGGCCTCCTTCCTGGGTCTCTCTTGTGCCCCCGGGGGTTCTGAGGGTGGGGCCGGAAGTTCGAGAACATTCGCGGTCCCGGTGGGGGAGGCGAGGTCCGGGTGGGGGAGGCCCCGGGTGAGAGTCCCGTTGTCCTTCCTCCACGCAGGCGCCGTGAGTGCCCTGGCCAAGTTTGGAGCCCAAAACGAGGAGATGCTGCCCAGCATCCTGGTCCTGCTCAAGAGGTCAGTCCCCGCCCGGCTGCGATCCGCGACCCGCGACCTGCGACCTGCGACCCGCACCCGCCACCCCCGGCCCTTCCTTTTTTTTTTTTTTTTTTTTTTGAGACAGAGTCTCACTTTTGTTGTCCAGGCTAGAGTGAGTGCCGTGGCGTCAGCCTCGCTCACAGCAACCTCACACTCCTGGGCTCAGCGATCCTCCTGTCTCAGCCTCCCGAGTAGCTGGGACTACAGGCATGCGCCACCATGCCCGGCTAATTTTTTTTTTTCTATATATATCAGTTGGCCAATTAATTTCTTTCTATTTATAGTAGAGACGGGGTCTCGCTCTTGCTCAGTCTGGTCTCGAACTCCTGACCTCGAGCGATCCACCCCCGCCTCGGCCTCCCAGAGTGCCGGGATGACAGGCGTGAGCCACCGCGCCCGGCCTCTCCTGTTTTTTTTTTTGTGTGTGTGTTAATGATAGACGACGACGACGGGGCGATAGTAATTTTGTTTTGTTTTATTTTATTTTGTTTCTATTAAAAATAGAAATTAATTGGCCAGCTAAAAACATACAGAGAAAACGAGCCGGGCGTGGTGGCGCATGCCTGTAGGCCCAGCTACTCGGGAGGGAGGCCGAGGCGGGAGGATCGCTGGAGGCCAGGAGTGGGAGGCCAGCCTGAGCAAGAGCGAGACCCCGTCTCTACTAAAAAAAATAGTAAGAAATTAGCCAAACAAGTAAAAAAGGAAAAAAACGAGCCGGGCGTGGTGGCGCATGCCTGTCGTCCCCGCTACTTGGGAGGGAGGCCGAGGCAGGAGGCTCGCTAGAGGTCAGGAGATGGAGGTCAGCCTGAGCAAGAGCCAGACCCCGTCTCTACAAAAAAAAAAAAATAAGAACGAAAGAAAGAAACGAGCTGGACGACTAAAAATATATAGAAAAAAAAACTAAGCCGGGCGTGGTGGCGCGTGCCTGTCGTCCCAGCTACCCAGGAGGGAGGCCGAGGCGGGAGGCTCGCTCGAGGCCAGGAGTCGGAGGCCGCTGTGAGGGAGGCTGACGCCACGGCGCTCACTCCGGCCCCGGCGACAGAGCGAGAGACTCTTGTCTCCAAAAAAACACGTATGTATTAAAGCAATTTTTAAAAAAAAACCCCAAACGTCCCACAAGAGCCCCCTGCCACCCCGGGGGCGTGTCCCCAGCCCCGAGCAGCAGGTGTTGTCGCCGCAGGTGCGTCATGGACGATGACAACGAGGTGCGGGACAGGGCCACCTTCTACCTGAACGTCCTCGAGCAGAAGCAGAAGGCCCTGAACGCTGGGTACATCCTCAACGGTGAGGCCTGGCTTTCCCTGTCCTCCACTCCCGGCCTCCACCTGTCCCCCTGTCTCCCCCCCTCCCGGCCTCCACCTGTCCCCCTGTCTCCCCCCCTCCCGGCCTCCACCTGTCCCCCTGTCTCCCCCCTTCCCGGCCTCCACCTGTCCCCCTGTCTCCCCCCCTCCCGGCCTCCACCTGTCCCCCTGTTTCCCCCCTTCCCGGCCTCCACCTGTCCCCCTGTTTCCCCCTTCCCGGCCTCTACCTGTCCCCCTGTCCTCCCTCCCAGCCTCTACCTGTCCCCCTGTCCCCCCTCCCAGCCTCCACCTGTCCCCCTGTCCCCCCTCCCGGCCTCCACCTGTCCCCCGGTCCTCCCCTCCCGGCCTCCACCTGTCCCCCGGTCCTCCCCTCCCGGCCTCCACCTGTCCCCCTGTCCCCCTGTCTCCCCCCCTCCCGGCCTCCACCTGTTCCCCTGTCTCCCCCCCTCCCGGCCTCCACCTGTCCCCCTGTTTCCCCCCTTTCCGGCCTCTACCTGTCCCCATTTCCCCCCTTCCCGGCCTCCACCTGTCCCCCTGTTTCCCCCCTTCCCGGCCTCCACCTGTCCCCCTGTTTCCCCCCTTTCCGGCCTCTACCTGTCCCCCTGTCTCCCCCCCTCCCGGCCTCCACCTGTCCCCCTGTTTCCCCCCTTCCCGGCCTCCACCTGTCCCCCTGTTTCCCCCCTTCCCGGCCTCCACCTGTCCCCCTGTTCCCCCCTTTCCGGCCTCCACCTGTCCCCCTGTTTCCCCCCTTTCTGGCCTCTACCTGTCCCCCTGTCTCCCCCCCTCCCGGCCTCCACCTGTCCCCCTGTTTCCCCCCTTCCCGGCCTCCACCTGTCCCCCTGTTTCCCCCCTTTCCGGCCTCTACCTGTCCCCATTTCCCCCCTTCCCGGCCTCCACCTGTCCCCCTGTTTCCCCCCTTTCCGGCCTCTACCTGTCCCCCTGTTCCCCCCTTCCCGGCCTCCACCTGTCCCCCTGTCTCCCCCCCTCCCGGCCTCCACCTGTCCCCCTGTTCCCCCCTTTCCGGCCTCCACCTGTCCCCCTGTTTCCCCCCTTTCCGGCCTCTACCTGTCCCCCTGTCTCCCCCCCTCCCGGCCTCCACCTGTCCCCCTGTTCCCCCCTTTCCGGCCTCCACCTGTCCCCCTGTTTCCCCCCTTTCCGGCCTCTACCTGTCCCCCTGTCTCTCCTCCCGGCCTCCACCTGTCCCCCTGTCTCCCCTCCCGGCCTCCACCTGTCCCCCTGTCTCCCCTCCCGGCCTCCACCTGTCCCCCTGTCTCTCCTCCTGGCCTCCACCTGTCCCCCTGTCTCCCCTCCCAGCCTCCACCTGTCCCCCTGTCTCTCCTCCCGGCCTCTACCTGTCCCCTTGTCCCCCTTCCCGGCCTCTATCTGTCATCCTCCCCGTCCGGCCTCCACCTGTCCCCCTGTCTCTCCTCCCGGCCTCTACCTGTCCCCCTGTCTCCCCTCCCGGCCTCCACCTGTCCCCCTGTCTCTCCTCCCGGCCTCTACCTGTCCCCTTGTCCCCCCTCCCGGCCTCTACCTGTCATCCTCCCCGTCCGGCCTCCAGGTCTCACGGTGTCCATCCCGGGCCTGGAGCGGGCGCTGCAGCAGTACACTCTAGAACCTTCCGACAAGCCCTTCGACCTCAAGTCTGTGCCCTTGGCCACCGCCCCCACCACCGAGCAAAGAGCAGGTGACGCCGGGGACCGCCAGCTCCCCTGCCCCCCTCCCTGGGGGCCTCTAGTTGGAGGCCGGGCGGAGGCCCGGAGGCCAGTCCAGGGCACCGGGGTGGCCGGGGTCCTGCGGGCCGGGGGGGACCCGTCTCTCGGGAGGCTGGGGTTTGTGGCCCCGGCGTGGTGGCACGGGGGGGGGGGGGGGGGCGGTGACACCCAGTGACCCCCGAGACCCTCGGCCACCACGCCTGTCTGTCCCCGCAGAAAACGCCCCGATCGCGGCGGTCAAACAGCCCGAGAAGGTGGCGGCCACCCGGCAGGAGATCTTCCAGGGTGAGTGGCCGGTGGGGGGGGCCCGGGCCACCCCGTCCCGTCTGGAGGCCCAGGACGGAGGATCGCTCAAGGTCGGGAGGTCGAGGCCAGCCTGAGCAAGAGCGAGACCCCGTCTCTCTATTATAAGTAGAAAGAAATGAGCTGGGCGACTAAAAATATATACAGAAAAAAAACGAGCCGGGCGTGGAGGCGCATGCCTGTAGTCCCAGCTACTCGGGAGGGAGGCCGAGGAGGGAGGATCGCTGGAGGTCAGGAGTTGGAGGCCAGCCTTGAACAAAAGTGAGGCCCCATCGCTACTAAAAAAAAATAGAAGGAAATTATCCAGACAGCTAAAAAGATATAAGAAAAAAAAAAAAAAAACGAGCCGGGCGTGGTGGCGCATGCCTGTAGTCCCAGCTACTCGGGAGGGAGGCCGAGGCGGGAGGATCGCTGGAGGCCAGGAGTTGGAGGCTGCGGTGAGAGAGGCTGACGCCGCGACACTCTAGCCCGGGCAACAGAGTGAGACTCTGTCTCAAAAAACCATGAGAAGGCCAGGGTGCAGTGGCTCACTCCTGTCAGCCCAGCACTGTAAGAGGCCAAGGCGGGAGAATCGCTCGAGGTCAGGAGGTCGAGGCCAGCCTGAGCAAGAACGAGACCCCCGTCTCTACTAAGAAAAAAAAAAAAGAGAATAAATGAGCTTGCCGACTAAAAATATATATTAAAAATGAGCCGGGCGTGGTGGCGCATGCCTGTAGTCCCAGATACTCGGGAGGAGGCTGAGGTGGGAGGATCGCTTGAGGCCAGGAGTTTGAGGCCAGCTTCAACAAGAATGAGACCCCATCTCTCTAAAAAAAAAAAAAATAGAAATTATCCAGACAGCTAAAAAGGTATAGAAAAAAAAATGAGCCGGGCATAGTGGCTAATGCCTGTAGTTTTGGCTACTCGGGAGGGAGGCTGAGGCAGGAGGATCGCTCGAGGTCATGAGGTCGAGACCCGCCGGAGCAAGAGCGAGACCCCGTCTCTACTGGAAAAGAAAAAAAAAAGAAATAGAAAAAAATGAGCTGGACGACTAAAAATATATTTTAAAAAAACGAGCCGGGCATGGTGGCGCATGCCTGTCGTCCCAGCTACTCGGGTGGGAGGGAGGCCGAGGCAGGAGGATTGCTCGCTGGAGGCCAGGAGGTCAAGGCCAGCCTGAGCAAGAGCGAGACCCCGTCTCTGCTAAAAAAAGTACAAAAAAATGAGCTGGACAGCGAAAAATATAAAAATATAAATAGAAAAAACGAGCCGGGCGTGGTGGCGCATCCCTGTCGTCCCAGCTACTCGGGAGGGAGGGAGGCTGAGGCAGGAGGATCATCGCTGGAGGCCAGGAGTCGGAGGCTGCTGTGAGCGAGGCCGACGCCACGGCGCTCACTCCATCCAGCCCCGGTGACGGAGCGAGCCTCTCTTGCTTCACGAGGCCCCGGCCAGTGGTCCTCCCGGGAGGCGGGGAGGCTGAGGAGGCTGAGCGGCCCCGGCCTCTGCCTTTCAGAGCAGCTCGCGGCCGTGCCCGAGTTCCGGGGCCTGGGCCCCCTCTTCAAGTCCTCGCCCGAGCCCGTGGCCCTCACGGAGTCCGAGACCGAGTACGTCATCCGCTGCACCAAGCACACCTTCCCCGAGCACATGGTGTTCCAGGTGAGCCCGGGCGGGGGGGCGGAGGCCCAGCGGGGAGGCCGGCCGGCGGGTCGGTGGATCTGGCCCGGAGGGACGGGGGTGTCCTCAGCCTCCTCCCCGGCCCCGTCCAGTTCGACTGCACCAACACGCTCAACGACCAGACCCTGGAGGACGTGACGGTGCACATGGAGCCCACCGAGGCCTACCAGGTGCTGTGCCAGGTGCCCGCCCGCAGCCTCCCCTACAACCAGCCCGGCACCTGCTACACCCTGGTGGCCCTGCCCAGGGACGACCCCACCGCAGGTGAGGCCCCCGTGGGTGCGGAGGCCCCGGCCATCAGGGACCGAGGGGAGCCTGGAATCCTTGAACCCGCTCTTGGCGACTCCTTCATGTCAGTCTCTTTTTCTTTCTTTTTTTTTTTTTTGTCTTTCAATGTTTTTATCTTTTTTTTATTTTTTTATTTTGTTGAATGTCTTTTCCTTTTTTTTCTTTCTTGATCATTAAATCTTTTTCTGTTTGTCTTTTTATTTCATTTTGTTTAATTTCTGTTTTCGTTCCTTTTTTTTGTTTTGTTTTGTTTTCTTATATATCTTTTGTAATTACGTTAAATGGTCTTTTCCTTTTTTTCATATCCTTCTTTTCTTTTTTTTTTAATTTCTTTTTCCATTTTCTGTTTTCTTTTTTTTTTATCTTTTGTATAATTTTAATTTCTCTTTTTTCATTTCATTTTTTTGTTTCCTAAGCCTTTTTTAATTTTAATTTCTGTTTCTTTTCTATTTTCTTTTTCTTATATATTTTTGGTAATTATGTTAAATGGTCTTTTCCTTTTTTTCATTTCCTTCTTTTCTTTTTCTTTTTTTTTAGTTTTGTTTAATTTCTTTTTCCATTTTCTGTTTTCTTTTTTTTTTATCTTTTGTATAATTTTAATTTCTCTTTTTTCATTTCATTTTTTGTTTCCTAAGCCTTTTTTAATTTTAATTTCTGTTTATTTTCTATTTTCTTTTTCTTATATATTTTTGGTAATTATGTTAAATGTCTTTCCCTTTTTTTCATTTCCTTTTTTTTTTTCTTTTTTTGTAGTTTTGTTTAATTTCTTTTTCCATTTTCTGTTTTCTTTTTTTATCTTTTGTATAATTTTAATTTCTTTTCTCTTTTTTCATTTCATATTTTTTAATCCTTTTTTAATTTTAATTTCTTTTTTTGTTCTATTTTCATTTTTTAAATATTTTTTGTAATTATGTTAAATGTCTTTCCCTTTTTTTGTTTCCTTTTTTCTTTTTCTTTTTTTAATTTTGTTTAATTTCTTTTTCCATTTTTCTGTTTTTTAAATCTTTTCTATAATTTTAATTTCTTTTCTTTCTTTTCGTTTCATTTTTTCTTTTTTCATCCTTTTATAATTTTGTTTAATCTCTTTTCTTTTTTTGTTCTATTTTCGTTCTTTTAAATATTTTTTTTGTAATTATGTTAAATGTCTTTCCCTTTTTTTGTTTCCTTTTTGTCTTTTTCTTTTTTTTTAATTTTGTTTAATTTCTTTTTCCATTTTCTGTTTTTTTATCTTTTCTATAATTTTAATTTCTTTTTGTTTCATTTTTTCTTTTTTGATCCTTTTTCTATTTTGTTTAATCTCTTTTCTTTTTTTGTTCTATTTTCGTTCTTTTAAATATTTTTTGCAATTATGTTAAATGTCTTTTCCTTTTTTTCTTTTTTAATTTTGTTTAATTTCTTTTTCCATTTTTCTGTTTTCTTCTTTTTTTTTTTTTTTTTATCTTTTCTGTAATTTTAATTTCCCCCTGGGGCGGGTGACACCGTAACCGCTGGGCCTCTTTCCCCTTCCCCCCTCCCCCGCCCCCCCCCCCAGTGGCCTGCACGTTCAGCTGCGTGATGAAGTTCACCATCAAGGACTGCGACCCGACCACCGGGGAGACCGATGAGGAAGGCTACGAGGATGAGTACCTGGTAAGGGTCTCGCGACCCGAGGCTCAGCCTCGTTCTGGAACCCTTTTCTTGCTGTTCTCTCCTTAAAATCCCTTTTTTTTTTTTTTTTTTTTTGGAGTCAGAGTCTCTCACTCTGTCGCCCGGGCTAGAGTGAGCGCCGTGGCGTCAGCCTCGCTCACAGCAGCCTCCGACTCCTGGCCTCAACCGATCCTCCTGCCTCAGCCTCCCTCCCGAATAGCTGGGACTACAGGCGTGCGCCACCACGCCCGGCTCAGTTTTCCCAGATATTTTTAGTTGTCTAGCTCATTTCTTTCTATTTTTTTTTGTTTTGTTTTGTTTTGTTTTTAGTAGAGACAGCGTCTCGCTCTTGCTCAGGCTGGCCTCGACCTCCTGACTTCGAGCGATCCTCCCGGCTCGGCCTCCTCCCAGAGTGCTGGGATGACAGGCTGGCTAATTTTTTCTACATATATATATATTAGTTGGCCAATTAATTTCTTTCTTTTTTTTTTTTTTTTGAGACAGAGTCTCGCTTTCTTGCCCAGGCTAGAGTGAGTGCCGTGGCGTCGGCCTAGCTCACAGCAACCTCAAACTCCTGGGCTCAAGCGATCCTCCTGCCTCAGCCTCCCGGGTAGCTGGGACTACAGGCATGCGCCACCATGCCCAGCTAATTTTTTGTATATATATTTTAGTTGGTCAATTAATTTATTTCTATTTTTGGTAGAGACGGGGTCTCGCTCAGGCTGGTTTCGAACTCCTGACCTTGAGCAATCCGCCCGCCTCGGCCTCCCAAAGTGCTAGGATTACAGGCGTGAGCCACCGCGCCCGGCCAATTAATTTCTTTCTATTCTTTTTAGTAGAGACGGGGTCTCGCTCTTGCTCAGGCTGGCCTCGAACACTCCCGACCTCGAGCGATCCTCCCACCTCGGCCTCCTCCCAGAGTGCCGGGATGACAGGCGTGAGCCTCCGTACCGGGCCCGGCCGGGGCGATTTCCGTCGAAGGGACGCCCCTCGCCCGGGGGGAGGGGGCGACTCTGAGGCCGTGTCCCCAACGCTCGTGCAGGTCTCCGCGCCAGCGGGCTGCCGGTTAGGGACCCGCAGGAAGGGGCGAGGGGATCGGTTCACAGCCGAGGCCCTGGGCTGCGGGGATCCGGGGAGTCCCCCTCTCTCTCCCCCGGTCTTGGGGGGACACATGGGTCCCCAACGTGACCCTCCATGTCTCTCTCGCCAGCTGGAAGACTTAGAGGTGACTGTCGCCGACCACATCCAAAAGGTCATGAAGATGAACTTCGAGGCCGTCTGGGATGAGGTCGGGGACGAGTTCGAGAAGGAGGAAACCTTCACCTTGTCCACCATGAAGACCCTCGAAGGTAAAAACCCTGGGAACAGGCCGGGGGCGGAGGCTCACGCCTGTCATCCCGGCACTCTGGGAGGCCGAGGCGGGAGGATCGCTCGAGGTCAGGAGTTCGAAACCAGCCTGAGCAAGAGCGAGACCCCGTCTCTACTAAAGATAGAAAGAAATTAATTGGCCAACTAATACATATAGACAAAATTAGCCAGGGATGGTGGCGCATGCCTGTAGTCCCAGCTACTCGGGAGGGAGGCTGAGGCAGGAGGCTCGCTGGAGGCCAGGAGTCGGAGGCTACTGTGAGCGAGGCTGACGCCACGGCACTCACTCTAGCCCGGGCAATAGAGCGAGACTCTGTCTCAAAAAAAAAAAAGAATAAAAAAGAAAAAAAAATACAAGATTACTTTCTTCCCCATTTAAAATAAATAAAAGAACAAAAAGTAAATAAAGGAATAAAAAATAAAAGAATAAGAAAGAGAAAAAAAATACAAGATTACTTTCTTCCCCATTTAAAATAAATAAAAGAACAAAAAGTAAATAAAGGAATAAAAAACAAAAGAATAAGAAAGAGAAAAAAAAATACAAGATCACTTTCTTCCCCATTTAAAATAGAAAGGAAAGAAATAAAACAACAAAAATTAATTAAAGGAAAGAAATAAAAGAACAAAAAGTAACTAAAAGAATAAAAAATAAAAGAATAAAAAAAAAACAAGATAACTTTCTTCCCTACTTAAAATAAAAAGGAAAGAAATAAAACAAAAAAAGTAATTAAAGGAAAGAAATAAAAGAACAAAAAGTAATTAAAGGAATGAAAAAGAAAAGAATAGAAAAGAAAAAAAATTAACAAGATCACTTTCTTCCCCATTTAAAAGAAAAAGGAAAGAAATAAAAGAACAAAAAGTAATTAAAGGAATAAAAAATAAAAGAAGAAAGAAAAAAAAATTAACAAGATCACCTTCTTCCCCATTTAAAAGAAAAAGGAAAGAAATAAAAGAACAAAAAGTAATGAAAGGAATGAAAAAGGAATAAAAAAGAAAAAAATTTACAAGATCACTTTCTTCCCCATTTAAAAGAAAAAAGAAAGAAAACAACAAAAAGTAATTAAAGGAATAAAAAAGAAAAGAACAAGAAAGAAAAAATACAAGATCACTTTGTTCCCCATTTAAAAGAAAAAGGAAAGAAATAAAAGAACAAAGAGCAATTAAAGGCACAGAAAATAAAAGAACAAGAAAGAAAAAGAAAAAAAACCCATAAGATGACTTTGTTCCCCATTTAAAATAAAAACAAGAGAAACAAAAGAAGAAAATATATAATTCAAAGAATAAAATCTTTAAAAAAAAAAAGAAGAAGAACAGAGAGGAGCGGAGCGTGGCTCGCAGCGGGGGGTGTTGGGGACGGTGGCGTCGCGGGCCCGGCCCGAGTGGGCCCCTCACTCGGACGTGTCCCCGCAGAGGCCGTGGGCAGCATCGTGAAGTTCCTGGGCTTGCACCCCTGCGAGAGGTCCGACAGGGTCCCGGACAACAAGAACACGCACACGCTGCTCCTGGCCGGTAAGCCCCAGGCCCAGGCGGGGAGGCCCGGTGTCCCGTGGGGTCTGGGCGTCACTTGAGCCCGGGGCCCGGGGACGCCCTGAGGGGGTGGGGGATCAAAATCCACGGAATTTAGATCTCACAGGGCGGGCCGGGCGGGCGCCGGGGGCTCACGAGCCTGTCGTCCCGGCACTCTGGGAGGAGGCCGAGGAGGGAGGATCGCTCGAGGTCAGGAGTTGGAGGCCGGCCTGAGCAAGAGCGAGATCCCCCCCCCCCACCGTCTCTACTAAAAAAAAAAAAAATAGAAAGAAATGAGCTGGACGACTGAAAATATATATAGAAAAAGTGAGCCGGGCGTGGTGGCGCACGCCTGTCGTCCCAGCTACTCGGGAGGGAGGCTGAGGCGGGAGGATCATTGCTCGAGGCCAGGAGTCGGAGGCTGCTGTGAGCGAGGCTGACGCCAGGGCGCTCACTCCAGCCCGGGCGACAGAGCGAGACTCTGTCTGGAAAAAAAAAAGAAGAAAAAATTAAAAGGCAGGCCGGGTGCGGTGGCTCACGCCTATAATTCCAGCACCCTGGGAGGCCGAGGCGGGAGGATCGCTCGAGGTCAGGAGTTGGAGGCCGGCCTGAGCAAGAGCAAGATCCCCCCTCTCTCTACTAAAAAAAATAGAAAGAAATTAATCGCCCAACTAAAAACATATATATAGAAAAAAATGAGCCGGGCGTGGTGGCGCACGCCTGTAGTCCCAGCTACTCGGGAGGGAGGCTGAGGAGGGAGGCTCGCTCGAGGTCAGGAGGTGGAGGCCAGCCTGAGCAAGAGCAAGACCCCGTCTCTAGTAAAAAAAAAAAAAATAGAAAGAAATTAATTGGCCAACTAAAAATATATATAGAAAAAAACGAGCCGGGCGTGGTGGCGCATGCCTGTCGTCCCAGCTACTCGGGAGGGAGGCTGAGGCGGGAGGATCGCTCGAGGTCAGGAGTTTTGGAGGCCAGCCTGACCCTGTATCTACTATAAATAGAAACATAATTAATTGGCCAATTAATATATATATATAAATATTTAGCCGGGCCAACTAATATACATAGAAATAATTAGCCAGCCGTGGAGGCGCGTGCCTGTCGTCCCAGCTACCAGGGAGGGAGGCCGAGGCAGGAGGATCATTGCTCGAGGCCAGGAGTCGGAGGCTGCCGTGAGCGAGGCCGACGCCACGGCGCTCACTCCAGCCCGGGCGACAGAGCCAGACTCTGTCTCAAAAAAAAAAAAAAAAAAAAAACAATTAACAAAAGGAAGTGAGATTTTACTATTATTACTATTTTTTTGGCCGATTGTTTACAAACACGGTCGAGGCCGTTCTGCCTCGGTGCCCGGCTCCCAGCTGAGCAACCGCCCCGGGGACCGTCGTTTCCGCCCAGACTGACGCAGGTCACCCCCTGGGATTTGGGGACACCTGCTCTGTGGTTTTTTAGGTCTGGGCGGGACTGTCCCCTTCCTCTGTGTTCTGCCATGCGGGCGACTTGTGACAGAGCGAGGCCCTGGGCCTTAACCTTAACCGTCCATTAATACGGCTCAACTTGGCAGAGCCCTGAAATAAATGTGGTTATAATTATTATTATTATTATTATTATTATTTGAGGCAGAGTCTCGCTCTGTCGCCCGGGCTAGAGTGCAGGGGGATCAGCCTCGCTCACAGCAGCCTCAGACTCCTGGCCTCCAGCGAGCCTCCCGCCTCGGCCTCCACCCTCCCGAGTGGCTGGGACGACAGGCATGCGCCACCATGCCCGGCTCGTTTTTTCTACATTTTTTTTTTTTTTGAGACAGAGTTTCACTCTGTTACCCAGGCTAGAGTGAGTGCCGTGGCGTCAGCCTGGCTCACAGCAACCTCCAACTCCTGGGTTCAAGTGATCCTCCTGCCTCGGCCTCCCGAGTAGCTGGGACTACAGGCATGCGCCACCACGCCCAGCTAATTTTTTGTATATATATTTTTAGTTGGTCAATTAATTTCTTTCTATTTTTGGTAGAGACGGGGTCTCGCTCAGGCTGGTTTCGAACTCCTGACCTTGAGCAATCCGCCCGCCTCGGCCTCCCAAAGTGCTAGGATTACAGGCGTGAGCCACCGCGCCCGGCCTTACATATATTTTTAGTTGGCCAATTAATTTCTTTCTATTTTTTTAGTAGAGACGGGCTCTCGCTCTTGCTCAGGCTGGTTTCGAACTCCTGACCCCGAGCGATCCTCCCGCCTCAGCCTCCTCCCTCCCGAGTGGCTGGGACGACGGGCACGCGCCGCCGCGCCCCGGCTCGTTTTTTTCTATATTATTTTTAGTTGTTTGGCGAATTCGTCTGTGTTTTCAGTAGAGACGGGGTCTCGCTCTTGCTCAGGCCGGTCTCGGACCCCTGGCCTCGAGCCAGCCTCCCGCCTCGGCCTCCCTCCCAGAGTGCTGGGATGACAGGCGTGAGCCTCCACCGCGCCCGGCCTTGTGGTCAAGTGTCATCATCGGTTTCCCTTTTTGCAGTCGAGCATAGCAAAGCCACCCAGGGGGGGCAAAGTCAAGAGGCCTTGTTAGCGTCAAGCCTGTCATCCCAGCACTCTGGGAGGCCGAGGCGGGAGGCTCGCTCGAGGTCAGGAGTTGGAGGCCGGCCTGAGCAAGAGCGGGACCCCGTCTCTAACTAAAAAATAGAAACAAATTAATTTCTCTATTAAAAAGAAATTTAAGCCAGGCGCGGTGGCTCACGCCTGTAATCCTAGCTCTTGGGAGGCCGAGGCGGGCGGATTGCTCGAGGTCAGGAGTTCAAAACCAGCCTGAGCAAGAGCGAGACCCCGTCTCTACTATAAATAGAAAGAAATTAATTGGCCAACTGATATATATATAAAAAATTAGCCGGGCGTGGTGGCGCATGCCTGTAGTCCCAGCTACTCGGGAGGCTGAGGCAGGAGGATCACTCGAGCCCAGGAGTTTGAGGTTGCTGTGAGCTAGGGTGACGCCACGGCACTCACTCTAGCCTGGACAACAAAGCGAGACTCTGTCTCAAAAAAAAAAAAAAAGAAATTTAAAAAAATAGAAAGAAACTAATATCTACAGAAAAAACAAGCCGGGCGTGGAGGCGCATGCCTGTCGTCCCAGCTACTCGGGAGGGTGGAGGCCGAGGCGGGAGGCTCGCCGGAGGCCAGGAGCCGGAGGCTGCCGTGAGCGAGGCTGCCGCCACGGCACTCCCTCCGGCCCGGGCGACACAGCGCGAGACTCTGTCCCCCCCAAAAAAAGAAAAAAAAGAGCCTTGTTGAGGGGACGCGGTCAGCCTACCTTTCCGGCCGCCTCCCTCCTCCCTGCAGCAGCAGGGCTGCCGCTGCGCCGGCCCTCGCCCCCACCGTCCCTCCCGCGCCTCTGCCGTCTTTCCCTGCAGGCGTGTTCCGCGGCGGCCACGACATCCTGGTGCGCTCCCGGCTGCTGCTTCTTGACACGGTGACCATGCAGGTGACGGCCAGGAGCTCCCAGGAGCTGCCGGTGGACGTCATCCTGGCCTCCGTGGGCTGAGGTCCCCGCGGGCGGGAGTCTGCTCCTCTCCCCTGCTGCGTCCCCCCACCCCCTCGCCTCTGCGCGTCTTCCCCAGGCCATTAGGAATCACTGCAAATAGATATTATTAGTATTATTTTTTAAAAAATTCTACCCTCCTGCCCGCCCCCCAAATCTGGGACTTTGGGGGGAATGACTTAAATTTTTTTAATTTTTTTTTTTTTTTTTTTTTTAGTAGGATGGGGATGGATATTTAAATGCTTGTCCTATAAAATCTTGTCGTCCTGCCCGGGATGGGTAAAAAAAAAAAAAAAAAGGAAGGGGGGAAGAAGGGTCGTTGGGGAGGAATGAGGGGTTCGCGCCTCCCTCTCTGGATTTCTTTTTTTCGCCGTCCCCTCCCCAAAAAAAAAAAAATAATAAGAGAAACCGTCTCAGATCCCCGAAATAAACGGTTATTGATGGGATGGGATGGATGGATGCTACCCCCGCGGGCCCGTGCTTGCTTGCCGGGGCTTCTCCCCGAAAAGATCGAGCCCCTCGGCGGGATGTCCCAGGGTTTGCGCCGTGAGAGCCCCCCCCCCACCCCGGAAAAATGAGCCCCTCAGCGGGACGTCCGAGCATTTGAGCCGTCAAAGCCCCCCGACCCCAAAAATCGAGCCCCTTAGCGGGACGTCTGAGCATTTGAGGTGTCAAAGCCCCCCGACCCCAAAAACCAGCCCCTTAGCGGGATGTCCGAGGCGTCAAAGGCCCCCGGACCCCAAAAATTGAGCCCCTCAGCAGGACGTCTGAGCATTTGAGCCGTCAAAGCCCCCCGACCCCAAAAATCTAGCCCCTAAGCGGGATGTCAGAGCATTTGCGCCGTCAAAGCCCCCCGGCCCCCCAAAATCAGCCCCTTAGCGGGATGTCCGAGACGTCAAAGCCCCCCACCCCAAAAATTGAGCCCCTCAGTGGGACGTCTGAGCATTTGAGGTGTCAGAGCCCCCCACCCCGAAAACCAGCCCCTTAGCGAGACGTCCAAGCATTTGAGCTGTCAAAGCCCCCCGACCCCCAAAACCAGCCCCTTAGCGGGATGTCCGAGGTGTCAAAGCCTCCCGACCCCCAAAACCAGCCCCTTAGTGGGACGTCCGAGCATTGGAGCCGTCAGAGCCCCCCCGACCCCGAAAAAATGAGCCCCTTAGCGGGACGTCTGAACATTCGGGCCGTCAAAGCCCGACCCTGAAGATGGTCCTTAGCAACGGTTGCCATGGTTACGCAGGGCAAAAGTCTGCACGACGACGACCCGTGTCTCATCCACGGGTCGGGACAGACGCTCTGCCCGTCCGCCCCGTCGTCGCGAGGGCTGGGGGGGGGGGCGGCTGGAGGACGGGGGGAGGTCGGTTCTAAAGGGGAAACAGAGTCTGGGGGCGGGGTCCGGAGAGGGAGGAGGACGTTCCAGTAAGTAGACGTCTTCCCTCTTTATTTGAATCCGGGGACACGGTTGTGCCGTGCTTGGAAAATAAAATAAAATGACCCGTGCCCTGAAAATCCTCAGCCCTACCGGGGTGTCTTCTTGGGGGAAAGGAAATAAATACAAGGCCCCGTCTGGTTTTTCGGGGACACACGGCAGGTGCTTCACTGTCCCCTCCCACCCCGCATTGAGACCTCACGCCACCAGGATAGAACACCTGCCTGCCTAAAAAAAAAAATGCCCTAAAGTCAGGCCCTAAAAAATAAAATAAAAAAAACACCTGCCTGCTCCGTCACCTTGGAACTCACAGCCCTTTGGTGTTTTTTTTGGTTTTTTTTTTTTTTGAGACAGAGTCTCGCTCTGTCGCCCGGGCTGGAGTGAGCGCCGTGGCCTCAGCCTCGCTCACAGCAGCCTCCGGCTCCTGGCCTCAAGCGATCCTCCGGCCTCGGCCTCCCTCCCGAGTAGCTGGGACCACAGGCATGCGCCGCCACGCCCGTCTCATTTTTTGTTTTTTTCTATATATTTTTAGTTGTCCGGCTCATTTCTTTTCTTTTTTTTTTTTTTAGTAGAAGTCGGGCACTTGCTCACATTGGTCTCCAGCTGCGGACCTCGAGCGAGCCTCCCGCCTCGGCCTCCCTCCCGAGTAGCTGGGACCACAGGCACGCGCCACCACGCCCGGCTCATTTTTTCTATATATTTTTAGTTGGCCAATTAATTTCTTTTTTTTTTTTCTTTTTTACTAGAAGTCAGGCTCTTGCTCACATTGGTCTGCGGACCTCGAGCGAGCCTCCCGCCTCGGCCTCCCTCCCGAGTAGCTGGGACCACAGGCATGCGCCGCCACGCCTGGCTATATATATATATATATATATATATATATTTGCTACATATTTTCAGTTGGCCAATTTATTTTTTTCTATTTGTGCTATAGACGGGGTCTCGCTCTTGCTGGGACTGGTCGGGAATTCCTGATCTCGATAGCGAGCCTCCCGCCTCGGCCTCCCTCCGGAGTAGCTGGGACTGCAGGCATGCGACTCCACGCCCGGCTCGTTTTTTGTATATATTTTTAGTTGGCCAATTAATTTCTATTGATAGTAGAGACGGGGTCTCGATCTTGCTCAGGCTGGCCTCGACCTCCTGACCTCCAGCGATCCTCCCTCCTCGGCCTCCTCCCAGAGTGTCGGGATGACAGGCGCGAGCCTCCGCGCCTGGCCACTTTGGTGGTTTCGTAGAAGCCCCAAGCCCCAGGCAGGCGGGGAGCAGCCCGGGTTTGCTGAGTGAAGGGCATCACCCTAACGCGGGCATTGCATTCGCACCCATTCCTGTCCTCAGTCATTTGGCCCGGTGTCACCTGGCGCCAGGTGTGACTTGGAGCGAGTCCCCGGCCTTCTGCTCGGAGTTCAGGGACTGAACGGAGTGGAAGGAACAGCCCTGCCTCAATGATCCCGTTGGTAACAGATTTAGAAATCCTTTGTGCAGGCCGGGCACAGAGGCTCAGGCCTGTCATCCCAGCACTCTGGGAGGCCGAGGAGGGAGGATCGATTTAGGAGGTCAGGAGTTCGAAACCAGCCTGAGCAAGAGGGAGACCCCTGTCTGTGCTAAAAATAGACATTAGCTGGACCATGAAAAAATATATATATACATAAAAAAAAACGAGCCGGGCGTGGTGGCGCATGCCTGTGGTCCCAGCTATTCGGGAGGGAGGCCGAGGCGGGAGGATCGCTCGGGGTCAGGAGTTCGAAACCAGCCTGAGCAAGAGCGAGACCCCCGTCTCTACTGAAAATAGAAGTTGGACCATGAGAAAAATATATAGAGAAAAAAAACGAGCCGGGCGTGGTGGCGCATGCCTGTAGTCCCAGCTACTCCTCGGGAGGGAGGCTGAGGCAGGAGGCTCGCTCGAGGTCAGCTGTTGGAGACCAATGTGAGCAAGAGCCTGACTTTTACTAAAAAAAAAAAAAAAAAAATAGAAATGAGCTGGACAACAAAAATTATATAGAAAAAAAAAATGAGCCGGGCGTGGTGGCACATGCCTGTAGTCCCAGCCACTCTCAGGAGGGAGGCCGAGGCGGGAGGCTCGCTCGGGGTCGGGAGTTGGAGGCCAGCCTCTGAGCAAGAGCGAGACCCCGCGTCTACTAAAAATAACAGAAAAAATGTAGCCAGAGGACTAAAAACATACAGAAAAACCAGCTGTGCTTGGTGGCTCCCATCTGTAACCTTAGCACTCTGGGAGGCCGAGGCGGGAGGATCGCTCGAGGCCGGGAGTTGGAGGCCAGCCTCTGAGCAAGAGCCAGACCCCGTCTCTACTGTAAATAGAAAGAAATTAATTGGCCAACTAATATATATGGAGAAAAAAACATGAGCCGGGCGTGGAGGCTCACGCCTGTAGTCCCAGCTACTCCGGAGGGAGGCCGAGGCGGGAGGCCCGCTGGAGGCCAGGAGTCGGAGGCTGCTGTGAGCGAGGCTGAGGACCCCACGGCGCTCACTCCGGCCAGGGGCGACAGGGCGAGACTCCGTGTCCCCCCACACACACAAAAATAGGAGGCCCGTGTTTGGTGGAGGCCGCAGGGCTTGTGAGCCCCACGCCAGGTGTGTCACCTGCCCTGGCGGCCGACGACACACCTGGGGAGCCCGCCTCTGTGAATGTCCCCAGCCCGGGAGCGAGGGGACGCCCGGAGAACCTCGCCCCGACCCGGGGCGGCCTGCCCGGCGTGGCGGGGGATGCCGTGACTCAGTTTCCCCAACTCTCCCGGGTCCCCGCCCGCGCAGGCGCACGACGGCGGGGCCCGATGGGGGGACGACGGCGGCGTCGTCTAGGGGACCCGCGCGCCCGCAGCGGCCTGGAGCCCGGGGCGGCGGCCGCGGGAGGCGGCGCGGGGGTCGCCGCGGAGCGGAGATCGGAAGGGAAGCGCGCGGCCATCGCGGCGCGCACAGCATGCCGGGATCGCGGGGGCGTGGTCACGCGCTCCATTGGCCCAGGCGAGGGCGGGGCGTGGCTAAGCGGGCCGGGAGGCCGCGCACGAGTGACCCCGCGCCGGGGGGCGGGGCTGACGTGTGGGGGCGTGGTGAAGCGGGCCGGGACGCTGCGCGCGAGTGACCCCGCGCCGGGGGCGGGGCTGACGTGAGAGGGCGGAGCTATGCGGGCC
The DNA here is from genome assembly GCF_040939455.1 of Microcebus murinus. Classification (NCBI taxonomy): domain Eukaryota; kingdom Metazoa; phylum Chordata; class Mammalia; order Primates; family Cheirogaleidae; genus Microcebus; species Microcebus murinus. The sequence goes on from NC_134123.1 coordinate 36,941,404, forward strand.
GGGACGCTGCGCGCGAGTGACCCCGCGCCGGGGGGCGTGGCTAAGCGGGCCAGGACGCTGCGCACGAGTGACCCCGCGCCGGGGGCGGGGCTGACGTGTGGGGGCGGGGCTAAGCGGGCCGGGACGCTGCGCACGAGTGACCCCGCGCCGGGGGCGGGGCTGACTTGTGGGGGCGGGGCTATGCGGGCCGGGAGGCTGCGGGCGAGTGACCCCGCGCCGGGGACGGGGCTGACGTGTGGGGGCGGGGCTATGCGGGCCGGGACGCTGCGCACGAGTGACCCGGGGGCGGGGCTGACGTGTGGGGGCGGGGCTAAGCGGGCCGGGACGCTGCGCTCGAGTGACCCGGCGCCGGGGGCGGGGCTGACGTGTGGGGGCGTGGCTAAGCGGGCCGGGACGCTGCGCGCGAGTGACCCCGCGCCGGGGGCGGGGCTGACGTGTGGGGGCGTGGCTATGCGGGCCGGGAAGCTAGGCACGAGTGACCCCGCGCCGGGGGCGGGGCTGACGTGTGGGGGCGGGCCTGACGTGTGTGGGCGGGGCTATGCGGGCGGGACGCTAGGCACGAGTGACCCCGCGCCGGGGGCGGGGCTGACGTGTGGGGGCGGGGCTATGCGGGCCGGGACGCTGCGCACGAGTGACCCCGCGCGGGGCCGAAGCTGACGTGTGGGGGCGGGGCTGACGTGGCGGGGCGGGGCTGGGATATGGGGGCCAGGGCGCTGCGCACGAGTGACCCCGCGCAGGGCCGCCGTTGACGTGTGGGGGCGGGGCTGACGTGTGGGGGCGGGGCTGATCTCTGCGGTTCGGGCGGCTGCGCACGAGTGACCCCGCGCGGGGCCGTAGAACACTTCCGGGGCGGGGCTGATCTCTGCGGTCCGGCCGGCTGCGCACGAGTGACCCCGCGCGGGGCCGGGGCCGAAGTCCGCGACGGGGTTGACGTCCGGGGGCGGGGCTGACATGGGGCGGGGCTCCCTTTCGGGGGCGGGGCTCCCTTCCGGGGGCGGGGCTGAGCTCTGCTGGCCGCGTCCCCTGTGCGCCAGTGATTCCTGCTGGGGGGCGGGGCTGCGCCACGTGGGCGGGGCTTCCCTGTGTGGGCGTGGCCGCCGTGCGGGGGCGTGGCCGGCGCGGAGCCGCGGCGTGGACGGGCGGGAGCGGCCGCAGCGCTGCGTCCGCTGTGAGGGCGGGAGTCGCGGGACGGCGGCCGAGCCTGAGGACGGCGCCGACGGTAGGCGACGAGGCGTGGCGGAGCTGGGGACCCTGCCGAGGGGAGGGGAGACGCAGCCGGGCTGCGGGGCTGAGGACCGGGACTTCGCGGACGTGAGGGGTCGCGGGGTGGCGGGGCGGACGTGAGGGGACGCGGGCCGGCGGGGTTGACGTGAGGGGACGCGGGCCGGCGGGGTTGACGTGAGGGGCCGGCGGGGCGGACGTGAGGGGACGCGGGCCGGCGGGGCGGACGTGAGGGGACGCGGGCGGCGGGGCGGACGTGAGGGGACGCGGGCCGGCGGGGCGGACGTGAGGGGACGCGGGCCGGCGGGGCGGACGTGAGGGGACGCGGGCCGGCGGGGCGGACGTGAGGGGACGCGGGCGGCGGGGCGACGTGAGGGGACGCGGGCCGGCGGGGCGGACGTGAGGGGACGCGGGCCGGCGGGGCGGACGTGAGGGGACGCGGGCGGCGGGGCGGACGTGAGGGGACGCGGGCCGGCGGGGCGGACGTGAGGGGTCGCGGGCCGGCGGGGCGGACGTGAGGGGACGCGGGCCGGCGGGGCGGACGTGAGGGGACGCGGGCCGGCGGGGCGACGTGAGGGGACGCGGGCCGGCGGGGCGACGTGAGGGGACGCGGGCCGGCGGGGCGGACGTGAGGGGACGCGGGCCGGCGGGGCGGACGTGAGGGGACGCGGGCCGGCGGGGCGGACGTGAGGGGACGCGGGCCGGCGGGGCGGACGTGAGGGGACGCGGGGCGGACGTGAGGGGACGCGGGCCGGCGGGGCCGACGTGAGGGGACGCGGGGCGGACGTGAGGGGACGCGGGCCGGCGGGGCCGACGTGAGGGGACGCGGGCCGGCGGGGCCGACGTGAGGGGACGCGGGGCGGACGTGAGGGGACGCGGGCCGGCGGGGTTGACGTGAGGGGACGCGGGCCGGCGGGGTTGACGTGAGGGGACGCGGGCCGGCGGGGCGGACGTGAGGGGACGCGGGCCGGCGGGGCGGACGCGAGGGGACGCGGGCCGGCGGGGCCGACGTGAGGGGACGCGGGCCGGCGGGGCCGACGTGAGGGGACGCGGGGCGGACGTGAGGGGACGCGGGGCGGACGTGAGGGGACGCGGGCCGGCGGGGCGGACGCGAGGGGACGCGGGCCGGCGGGGCGACGTGAGGGGACGCGGGCCGGCGGGGCGGACGCGAGGGGACGCGGGCCGGCGGGGCGACGTGAGGGGACGCGGGCCGGCGGGGTCGACGTGAGGGGACGCGGGCCGGCGGGGTCGACGCGAGGGGACGCGGGCCGGCGGGGTTGACGTGAGGGGACGCGGGCCGGCGGGGCGACGTGAGGGGACGCGGGCCGGCGGGGTCGACGTGAGGGGACGCGGGCCGGCGGGGTTGACGTGAGGGGACGCGGGCCGGCGGGGCGACGTGAGGGGACGCGGGCCGGCGGGGTCGACGCGAGGGGACGCGGGCCGGCGGGGCGGACGTGAGGGGACGCGGGCCGGCGGGGAGCGCGGAGTCCCGCCGGGGACAGACAAGGACTCAGGCGCAACCAGGGGAAACTGAGTCACGCTGGGAGAAGAGCCGGCGGCCTCCCTGTGACCGCGGGGCCTCGTCCCTCTCCTGCCTCCTCGGGGAACCGTTTCCTGCTTTATGTTTTTGTTTTTTTTATTTTTAGTTTTTTATAATTTTTTTTACTTTTTAAAAAAGTTTGTTTCATTTTTTTGTTTTTCTTTTCCTCAGTTTACTTTTTGTGTGCTTCGTGTTTTCATTCACAAAAAACGTTGATTTTTTTCTCTTTGTTTATTTTGGCTGCGTCCTTCCTGGTCAGCGTTTGTGCTGTTTTTTAATTTAATTTAATTTTATTTTATTTTCTTATTTTATTTTATTTTTATTTTTTATTTTTTTATTTTTATTGATTTTTATTTTTTTTCATTTTATTTTTTGTTTTTTTATTTATTTTATCTTATTTTATTTTATTTTTATTTTATATTTTATTTTATTTTTTTTATTTCATCTTATTTTATTCTTACTTTTATTTTTATTTTTTTATTTTGTTTTGTTTTATTTTATTTTTATTTTTTATTTTTTATCTTTTTATTTTTATTGATTTTTATTTTATTTTTTTATTTTTTTCATTTTATTTTTTTATTTATTTTATCTTATTTTATTTTATTTTTTTATCTTATTTTATTCTTATTTTATTTTATATCTTATTTTATTTTGTTTTTTCTTTTATTTTAGAGACAGAGTCTCGCTCTGTCACCCAGGCTAGAGTTACATGGCGTCAGCCTCGCTCACAGCAGCCTCCAACTCCTGGCCTCCAGCGAGCCTCCCGCCTCGGCCTCCCTCCCGAGTAGCTGGGACTCCAGGCATGCGCCTCCACGCCCGGCTCATCTTTTTTTTTTTTTTTTTTTTTCTATATATTTTTAGTCGTCCAGCTCATTTCTTTCCTTTTTTTTTTTTTTTTTTTTTTTTTTGGTAGAGTCGGGGTCTCCCTCTTGCCCAGGCCGGCCTCCAACTCCTGACCTCAAGCGATCCTCCCGCCTCAGCCTCCCTCCCGAGTAGCTGGGACTACAGGCACGCGCCACCACGCCCGGCTCGTTTTTTTCTCTATATATATCAGTTGGCCAATTAATTTCTTTCTATTTTTAGTAGAGACGGGGTCTCGCTCTCGCTCGGGCTGGCCTCGAACTCCCGACACCTGGAGCGATCCTCCCGCCTCGGCCTCCCAGAGTGCTGGGATCGATGACAGGCGTGAGCCTCCTCGCCCGGCCCAATTTTATTTATTTATTTATTTATTTTTTCGAGGAGGAGGAGGAGGAGGAGAGGGAAGTTTATTCATTGCCTGGCAATAGCGGAGGCTGGCGGCCTCCCCGGACTCAAAAGCGCCAACGGTCCTGTGTCTTTCAGGTTTCCTGATAACTTAAAAGGTCGCAGGGATGTGCGGCCGGACCTCGTGCCACTTGCCCAGAGACGCCCTCACCAGGGCCTGCGCCTACCGGGACCGGCAGGGCCAGGAGCGGCTCCCAGCCTGGAGGGACCCCGACAAGTATCGCCCCTCTTACAACAAGAGCCCCCAGTCCGACAGCCCCGTGCTGCTGTCGAGGCTGCACTTCGAGAAGGTAACCAGCCCTGCCTCGCGCCGTCCCCTTGCCCGGTGTCACCCTGTCATCCCCTGTCACTGGCTTCGGTGTCTCCTCGGCCTCTGGGATAATTTCGTTTTTGTTTTTTTTTGTGGCTAGAGTGCCGTGGCGTCAGCCTCGCTCACAGCAGCCTCCATTGATCCTCCCGCCTCGGCCTCTTTGACTACCGTATAATGCTTTCTTTTTTTTTTTGGAGACAGAGTCTCGCTCTGTCGCCTGGGCTGGAGTGAGCGCCGTGGCGTCAGCCTCGCTCACAGCAGCCTCCGACTCCTGGCCTCAACCGATCCTCCTACCTCGGCCTCCCTCCCGAGTAGCTGGGACGACAGGCAAGCGCCACCACGCCCGGCTCGTTTTTTTCTCTATATATTTTCAGTTGTCCGGCTAATTTCTTTCTATTTTTTTTTTTTTAGTAGAGACCGGGTCTCTCGCTCTTGCTCAGGCTGGTGTCAAATTCCTGGCCTCAAGCGATCCTCCCGCCTCGGCCTCCCTCCCGAGTAGCTGGGACGACAGGCATGCGCCACCACGCCCGGCTCGTTTTTTTATTTATATTTTTAGTTGTCCAATTAATTTCCTTCTATTTTTTTTACTGGGACGGGGGTCTCGCTCTTGCTCAGGCTGGCCTCGAAATCCTGACCTCCAGCGATCCTCCTGCCTCAGCCTCCCAAGTAGCTGGGACTACAGGCATGCGACACCACGCCCGGCTCATTTTTTTCTATATCTATTACTTGGCCAATTAATTTCTTTCTATTACAGTAGAGACTGGGTCTGGCTCTTGCTCAGGCTGGTTTCGAACTCCTGACCTCGAGCAATCCGCCCGCCTTGGCCTCCCAGAGTGCTGGGAGGTCTGAAATATTTTAAATGACCTCGATATGTGTTTAAAAATCATGATTGTTTTCTTCCTGGATTTTCATTCTCTTTGGTTCTCTCATGCTGAAATCCCTTTATGAAGCTCACAACCTCTGGTGCATACTCTTCAGAATTCTTGTGATGATAGGGTAGTCAAAAAGGACTCACTTAGGCCGGGCGAGGTGGCCCACTCCTGTCATCCTAGCCCTCGGGGTGGAGGCCGAGCCGGGAGGATCGCTTGAGGTCAGAAATTCGAAACCAGAGTGAGCAAGAGCGAGACCCCGTCTCTACTAAAAAAAAAAAAGAAAGAAAGAAAGAAATGAGCTGGACAACTTAAAAAAAAATAATAGAAACAATGAGCCGGGCGTGGTGGCGCATGCCTGTGGTCCCAGCTACTCGGGAGGGAGGCTGAGGCAGGAGGATCGCTTGAGGCCGGGAGTCAGAGGCTGCTGTGAGCGAGGCTGACGCCACGGCGCTCGCTCCAGCCCGGGCGACAGAGCGAGACTCTGTCTCCAAAAAAAGGAAAAAAAAGAAAGCATTATACGGTAGCCAAAGAGGACTCATTTATACGTTATAGGAAACACGTTATTTTGAAGTAAATATACCAAATAACGATCGTTTTGGTTGAAGGAAGCCATTTACATGAAATAGTTTGCCCAGGAGATATTTTTAGGGGATGCCTACTTCCCTGTTGAAACTGTTTATGTCCGTCAGTCTGTCCATTGAAAAGAGAAAAAAATAAAATAGAAAAAATAAACTTTTTTTAGTGAGAGGGATAATCAAGATGAAATATTTTGGATAGGGGGCGTGAGGGGGGCACGGGCAATAATATATGTAACCTTAACGCTTGTACCCCCATAATACGCTAAAATAAAAAAAATAAAAATAAAAAGAAATAAAAAAGAGATATCTTGGAGAACCTTGAAGGGGAAGAGATTAAAGGAAGTCATAATTTATTTTTATTTTTATTTATTTTTTTGTTTTTGAGACAGAGTCTCGCTCTGTCGCCCGGGCTAGAGTGAGCGCCGTGGAGTCAGCCTCACTCACAGCAGCCTCCAGCTCCTGGCCTCCACCGATCCTCCTGCCTCGGCCTCCCTCCCGAGTAGCTGGGACGACAGGCATGCGCCACCATGCCCGGCTCATTTTTCCTATATATATATATATCTGTATACAGAATATATATAATATATATAAATATATATATATATTAGTTGACCAATTAATTTCCTTTTATTTATAGTAGAGACGAGGGTCTCGCTCTTGCTCAGGCTGGCCTCCGACTCCTGACACCTCGAGCGACCCTCCCTCCTCGGCCTCCCAGAGTGCTGGGATGACAGGCGTGGGCCTCCGGGCCGGCCAGAAGGCATAATTTAAAAGAGTTGAGAACAGAAGTGTTAAGCGTACGAGCCTCATTCATTTGTAGCCTTAGTTCTCTTCAGACTGCCTCTTTATTTATTTATTTTATTTTATTTATTTATTTTTTTTTGAGACAAGAGTCTCGCTTTGTCGCCCGGGCTACAGTGAGTGCCGTGGCGTCAGCCTCGCTCACAGCAACCTCAGTCTCCCGGGCTCAAGCGATCCTCCTGCCTCGGCCTCCCTCCCGAGTAGCTGGGACGACAGGCACGCGCCACCATGCCCGGCTCGTTTTTTTGCTATATATTTTTAGTTGTCCAAGTAATTTCTTTCTATTTATAGTAGAGACGGGGTCTCGCTCTCGCTCGGGCTGGCCTCGAACTCCTGACACCTCGAGCGATCCTCCCTCCTCGGCCTCCCAGAGCGCTGGGACGACAGGCGTGAGCCTCCGCGCCCGGCCCAGACTGCCTCTTTAGGGTTCTAGAACGTCGACTGGAAGGAAAATATATATATATATATTTTTTAACAGGTGTAAAGATGGAAGTATAGGAAGATTCTGACTTACTCTGGGTTAACCAGTCGGTGAGGGACAGAGGTAGAATGGGGATCCCCCCTCCTCTGTCCCACCCCAGCGGGTTTACCCTGGAGCCAGGAGTGGGAAAGGGGGGACCCCTAAGCAGACGTAGCGTCTCTGTGGGTCACTGGTATGAATTTGCAGACGTATGGGGTGTTCGACTCCACCTCTCTAGTAAGTTCTGTGAAGATTGCTAGAGTTGGCCGGGCGCGGAGGCTCACGCCTGTCATCCCAGCACTCTGGGAGGAGGCCGAGGCTGGAGGATCGCTCGAGGTCAGGAGTTGGAGGCCAGAAAGAGCAAGATTTGAGACCCCGTCTCTACTAAAAGTAGAAAGAAATTAGCTGGGCAGCTAAAAATATATACAAAAAAAATTAGCCAGCCATGACGACTCACAGCTGTCATCCCAGCACTCTGGGAGGCCAAGGCGGGAGGCTCACTCAAGATCGGGAGTTGGAGGCCGGCCTGAGCAAGAGCGAGACGCCGTCTCCACTAAAAATTGAAATAAATTAATCGGCCGACTAAAAATATACATAGAAGAAATGAGCCGGGCGTCGTGGCGCATGCCTGTCTTCCCAGCTACTCGGGAGGGAGGCCGAGGCGGGAGGATGGCTGGAGGCCAGGAGTCGGAGGCTGCTGTGAGCGAGGCTGACGCCACGGCGCTCACTCCAGCCCGGGTGACAACAGAGTGAGACTCTTGTCTCAAAAAACAAACAAACAAACAAAAAAATAGATTGCTAGAGTTTCTTACTTTTTTGATATCTGATCAAAAATATTTGATATTTCATTTTTGATGAAATTTTTGATACATATTTGATATTTCATTTTTGACGAAATATTGAAACATATTTGATATTTCATTTTTGACGAAATATTGATACATATTTGATATTTCATTTTTGACGAAATATTGATACATATTTGATATTTCACATATCTGATATTCCATTTTTGATGCAGTATTGATACACATTTGATATTTCACATATCTGACATTTCATTTTTGATGCAATATCGATACACATTTGATATTTCACATATTTGATCATTCCATTTTTGATGCAATATTGACACAGATATTGATATTTCACGTATTTTGATCATTTCGTTTTTCTCAGACCTGTGAGTTCCAAAGCGAAACCGGTGCCATTTCGGCGGTTCATTCAAATCATCAACCGCCAGCCAGCCCGTGTGTGTGTGTGTGTACAGATGGCGGTGTGTGTATACAGATGGTGACATTTACATTCTGAGAACCCTGAAAACCGCAGCTTTGCAAAATGACTTCCTCTTTGAAGCCGCCACCCCCGGGCCACCGGCCACCCGTGCAGAAGTGCAGGACGGGAGGAGAGGTGACTCGTCCTGGGCGATGTTCTCAGTATTTTGGCTTCTCGACCGGTCTCTGTCGACTGCCCTCGCCCCTGGGCGTGCTGCGCAGGGCCGGCCGGCGCTCAGGGGTGGCCGGCAGGACATGCCACAGCCACAGAATTGCTCGTCCTCCCCCTGGTCACACTGTCCCGGGGGGGTTCTTGGTTAGGAGCAAGGAGACACCTTGAGCAGTACTGGGGCGGTTTCGTTCTGTTCTTTTCTCTTTTTCTTTTCTTTTCTTTTCCCCCTTCCCTCTTTTCCTTTCCTTTCCTTCCCCCTTCCCTCTTTCCTTTCCTTTCCTTCCCCCTTCCCTCTTTCCTTTCTTTTCCTTTCCTTTCCCCCTTCCCCCTTTTCTTTTCTTTTCTTTTTTTCTTTTCTTTCCCTTTCCCCCCTTCCCCCTTTCTTTTCTGTTCTGTTCTGTTTTTTGAGACAGAGTCTCGCTCTGTCGCCCGGGCTGGAGTGAGCGCCGGGGCCTCGGCCTCGCTCACAGCAGCCTCCGACTCCTGGCCTCCAGCGAGCCTCCTGCCTCGGCCTCCCTCCCGAGTAGCTGGGACTACAGGCATGCGCCACCACGCCCGGCTCATTTTTTCTCTATATATATTAGTTGTCCAATTAATTTCTTTCTATTTATAGTAGAGACGGCGTCTCACTCTTGCTCAGGCTGGCCTCCAACTCCTGACCTCGAGCGAGCCTCCCTTCTCGGCCTCCTCCCAAGTAGCTGGGATGACAGTCATGAGCCTCCGCGCCCGGCCTACTATTGTTATTAATAATAATGTAATACTGTAACATGTAATAACACTGTAATAATGTAATAATAATGTAATGTGCTAAATTTGGCTTTCTAAATTCCACCCCGGTGGCCTCACTGGGTCTCGACCTTTCCCCGGTGGCAGGAGGCGGACCCGTCCGAGCGCGTCATCGCTCCCATGCGGTGGGGCCTGGTCCCCTCTTGGTTCAAGGAGCGCGACCCTCGCAGCCTGCAGTTCAACACCACCAACTGCCGCAGCGACACCATCTTGGAGAAAAGGTCCTTCAAGGTGGGTCCCAGGGCGCCTTCTTGGGTGTGTGTGGGGGACCCCCGTCTCTCTCTCGGGGCCCCAGAACCTCGTCCACGAGGCTATCTATATAATAAGGCCACGTGGTTTGGCCTCCCCCCCCCAAAAAATAAATCCAGTGGGTCCCGGACTCGGGTCACACTCTGCTCCTTTTGCGGACAGAGCTGTCGTTAGTGTCTCGAGTTCCCGGGAAATAAAAGGGACAGCGTGCTCCCTCCTGCTGATGAGGGGCTGCAAAAATAGGAAGAAATTAGCTAGACAACTAAAAAAAATAAAGAAATTAGCTAGACACCTAAAAATATGAAGAAATCTGCTAGACACCTAAAAATGTGAAGAAATCAGCTAGACAACTAAAAATGTAAAGATATTAGCTAGACACCTAAAAATGTGAAGAAATCAGCGGGACAACTAAAAATGTGAAGAAATTACCTAGATAACTATAAAAATATGAAGAAATTAGCTAGACACCTAAAAATGTGAAGAAATTAGCTAGATAACTAAAAATATGAAGAAATTAGCCAGAGAACTAAAAAATGTAAAGAAATTAGCTAGACAACTAAAAACATGAAGAAATTAGCTAGATACCTAAAAATATGAAGAAATTAGCCAGACAACTAAAAATGTGAAGAAATCAGCCGGACACCTAAAAATGTAAAGAAATTAGCTGGACAACTAAAAATGTAAAGAAATTAGCTGGACAACTAAAAATGTGAAGAAATCAGCCGGACACCTAAAAATGTAAAGAAATTAGCTGGACAACTAAAAATATGAAGAAATTAGCTGGACAACTAAAAATATGAAGAAATTAGCTAGACACCTAAAAATGTGAAGAAATTAGCTGGACAACTAAAAATGTGAAGAAATTAGCTAGACAACTAAAAATGTGAAGAAATTAGCTGGACAACTAAAAATGTGAAGAAATTAGCTGGACACCTAAAAATGTGAAGAAATTAGCTGGACACCTAAAAATGTGAAGAAATTAGCTAGACAACTAAAAATGTGAAGAAATTAGCTGGACAACTAAAAATGTAAAGAAATTAGCTGGACAACTAAAAATGTGAAGAAATTAGCTGGACACCTAAAAATGTAAAGAAATTAGCTGGACACCTAAAAATGTGAAGAAATTAGCTAGACACCTAAAAATGTGAAGAAATTAGCTGGACACCTAAAAATGTGAAGAAATTAGCTGGACACCTAAAAATGTAAAGAAATTAGCTGGACAACTAAAAATGTGAAGAAATTAGCTAGACAACTAAAAATGTAAAGAAATTAGCTGGACAACTAAAAATGTGAAGAAATCAGCTAGACAACTAAAAATGTAAAGAAATCAGCTGGACAACTAAAAATATGAAGAAATTAGCTAGATACCTAAAAATATGAAGAAATTAGCCAGACACCTAAAAATATGAAGAAATTAGCTAGACAACTGAAAATATGAAGAAATTAGCTAGACAACTAAAAATGTGAAGAAATTAGCTAGACAACTGAAAATATGAAGAAATTAGCTAGACAACTGAAAATATGAAGAAATTAGCTAGACACCTAAAAATATGAAGAAATTAGCTAGACAACTAAAAATATGAAGAAATCAGCCGGACACCTAAAAATGTAAAGAAATTAGCTAGACAACTAAAAATGTGAAGAAATTAGCTAGATACCTAAAAATATGAAGAAATTACCTAGATACCTAAAAATATGAAGAAATTAGCTAGATACCTAAAAATATGAAGAAATTAGCTGGATACCTAAAAATATGAAGAAATTAGCTAGACAACTAAAAATGTGAAGAAATTAGCTAGATACCTAAAAATATGAAGAAATTAGCTAGATACCTAAAAATATGAAGAAATTAGCTGGATACCTAAAAATATGAAGAAATTAGCTGGATACCTAAAAATATGAAGAAATTAGCTAGACAACTAAAAATATGAAGAAATTAGCTAGATACCTAAAAATATGAAGAAATTAGCTAGATACCTAAAAATATGAAGAAATTAGCTGGATACCTAAAAATATGAAGAAATTAGCTAGATACCTAAAAATATGAAGAAATTAGCTAGATACCTAAAAATATGAAGAAATTACCTAGATACCTAAAAATATGAAGAAATTAGCTAGATACCTAAAAATATGAAGAAATTAGCTGGATACCTAAAAATATGAAGAAATTAGCTAGATACCTAAAAATATGAAGAAATTAGCTGGATACCTAAAAATATGAAGAAATTAGCTAGATACCTAAAAATATGAAGAAATTAGCTAGACACTTATAAAAATATATAGAAAAAATGAACCGGGCGTGGTGGTGCACGCCTGTAGTCCCAGCTACTGGGGAGGGAGGCCGAGGCAGGAGGATCACTCGAGGCCAGGAGTTCGAGGCCAGCCTGAGCAAGAGCGAGGCCCCGTCTCTACTATAAATAGAAAAGAAATTAATTGGCCAACTAATATACATAGAAATAACGAGCCGGGCGTGGTGGCGCATGCCTGTAGTCCCAGCTACTCGGGAGGCTGAGGCAGGAGGATTGCTCGAGCCCAGGAGTTTGAGGCTGCTGTGAGCTAGGCTGACGCCACGGCACTCACTCTAGCCTGGGCAACAAAGCGAGACTCTGTCTCAAAAAAAAAAATATATATAGAAAAAATGAACCGGGCGTGGTGGTGCACGCCTGGAGTCCCAGCTACTGGGGAGGGAGGCTGAGGCAGGAGGATCACTCGAGGCCAGGAGTTCGAGGCCAGCCTGAGCAAGAGCGAGGCCCCGTCTCTACTATAAATAGAAAAGAAATTAATTGGCCGACTAATATACATAGAAAAAACGAGCCGGGCGTGGTGGCGCATGCCTGTCGTCCCAGCTACTCGGGAGGGAGGCTGAGGCGGGAGGCTGGCTGGAGGCCAGGAGTTGGAGGCCGCTGTGAGCGAGGCTGACGCCAAGGCGCTCACTCCAGCCCTGGCGACAGAGCGAGACTCTGTCTCAAAAAGATAAAAAGAAAAGAAAGGTGACGCGCAGAGAAACCGAGTCCTGTTCTAAGGTCACACGCCAGAGTGTGAGACTGCGCCTGGAGCTCCGTGTGGCGGCGGCGTGTGACCCGTGACTGCGTCCCCGAGACCGCGTCTTGTGCACGTTTTGTCCCTCAGGTGCCTCTTGGGAAGGGAAGACGCTGTGTCGTGTTGGCAGACGGATTCTACGAGTGGCGGAGATGTCCCGGGTCCGGCCAGCGGCAGCCCTACTTCATCTACTTCCCCCAAGCCCAAACGGAGCAGGTGCCCTGATCAGCGCTCAGTATATACATTTGGAGGCCGGGCGCGGAGGCTCACGCCTGTAGTCCCAGCTACTCGGGAGGGAGGCCGAGGAGGGAGGATCACTCGAGGTCAGGAGGTCGAGGCCAGCCTGAGCAAGAGCGAGACCCCGGCTCTACTGAAAACAGAAAATTTAACTGCCCAATTAAAAAATATATAGAAACAATTTAGCCGTCATGGTGGCTCACGCCTGTCATCCCGGCACTCGGGGAGGCCGAGGCGGGAGGATCGCTCGAGGTCGGGAGTTGGAGGCCGGCCGGAGCAAGAGCGAGACCCCGTCTCTACTAAAAAAAAAAAATAGAAATTGATTAATTGGCCAACTAAAAATATATAGAAAATAAATTGAGCCTAGAGTGGTGGCGCGTGCCTGTCATCCCAGCTACTCGGGAGGGAGGCTGAGGCGGGAGGCTCGCTTGAGGTCAGAAGTTAGAGGCCAGCCTGATGAGCAAGAGCGAGACCCCGTCTCTACTAAAAAAAAAAAAAAAAAAAGAAAGAAATGAGCTGGACAACTTAAAATAATAGAAAAAACGAGGCCGGGCGTGGTGGCTCACGCCTGTAATCCTAGCACTCTGGGAGGCCGAGGCGGACGGATTGCTTGAGGTCAGGAGTTCAAAACCAGCCTGAGCGAGAGCGAGACCCCGTCTCTACTATAAATAGAAAGAAAATAATTGGCCAACTAATATACATAGAAAAAATTAGCCGGGCATGGTGGCGCATGCCTGTGGTCCCAGCTACTTGGGAGGCTGAGGCAGGAGGATCGCTTGAGCCCAGGAGTTGGAGGCTGCTGTGAGCTAGGCTGACGCCACGGCACTCTAGCCCGGGCAACAAGTGAGACTCTGTCTCAAAAAAAAAAAAAAAAAAAATTAATTAATTTCTGTTAATTATAATAGCTAGTAAATACTAAGTACTTACTGTGAGTCAGGCACTCTTTCGGCTGTAATGTGTGTTAAGTGAATACGCGTTAATTTTAAGACAAGAGTCTTCTCGGTTACCCTGGGTAGAACGCCGTGGCGTCAGCCTCGCTCACAGCAGCCTCCGACTCCCGGCCTCCAGCGAGCCTCCTGCCTGGGCCTCCCTCCCGAGTAGCTGGGACTCCAGGCATGCGCCACCACGCCCAGCTCGTTTTTTTTTCTATATATATTTTTTAGTTGGCCAGCTCATTTCTTTCTATTTTTTTTTTTTTTTTTTTTTAGTAGAGACGGGGTCTCGCTCTTGCTCGGGCCGGCCTCCACCTCCCGGCCTCGAGCACGATCCTCCCGCCTCGGCCTCCTCCCAGAGTGCCGGGACGACAGGCGTGAGCCTCCGCGGCCCGGCTAATTTTTTTTCTGCGTATACTTTCAGTTGGGCAGTTAATTCGTTTCCGTTTTCAGTAGAGACGGGGGTCTCGCTCTTGCCCGGGCCGGCCTCCAACTCCCCGACCTCGAGCGAGCGAGCCTCCCGCCTCGGCCTCCTCCCCCCGAGTGCTGGGACGACCGTCTCCCCGTGTGCTTCGCTTGTAGTCTGGCGGCGGCGGGGGTCCCCAACACGGTCTCGGGGACCGGGAGGTGGTCTGGGAAAATTGGAGGCCGCTGACCATGGCCGGCGTCTTCGACTGCTGGGAGCCCCCCGAGGGAGGCGACGCCCTGTATTCCTTCTCCATCATCACGGTGGACTCCTGCCACGCCCTGAGCGACATCCACCACAGGCGAGTCACCCTCTGCCCGGGGCCCGGAAGGATCGGAAGGAGGATTTGGCCTCCGCGTCCCCTTCCCCGTGTAGCCGGATTTAGAGGACGGGAAAAGCTGTGCGTTGTTGTTCCCAAAGACACACTCCTGATCCAGACCTCGAAATGCCAAGGAATCAGAGAAATAATAAGTTATAAAAAAAAATAGGCCGGGGCGCCTCCGGAGGCGCACACCTGTCGTCCCGGGGCTCTGCGGGAGGCCGAGGAGGGAGGATCGCTGGAGGTGTCAGGAGGTCGAGGCCGGCCTGAGCAAGAGCGAGACCCCTCCTGTGTCTACTAAAAAAAAAATAATAAGAAGAAGAAAGAAACGAGCTGGACGACTAAAAATTATAGAGGGAAAAAACGAGCCGGGCGTGGTGGCACGTGACCGGGGTGTCCCAGCTACTCGGGAGGGAGGAGGCTGAGGCGGGAGGCTCGCTGGAGGCCGGGAGTCGGAGGCCGCTGTGAGCGAGGCTGACGCCGCGGCGCTCACTCCAGCCCGGGGCGACAGACAGAGCGAGACTCGGTCTCAAAGAAAAAAAAAAAAAAAGAATGTGGTGGTGTTATCCTCGCTCACAGCAGCCTCCAACTCCTGGCCTCAAGCGATCCTCCTGCCTCAGCCTCCCTCCCGAGTAGCTGGGACTACAGGCACGCGCCACCACGCCCGGCTAATCTTTCGTTGTCTGCAGAGACGGGGGTCTCACTGTGTGTTGCCCAGGCTGGTCTTGAACTCCTGGCCTCTAGTGATCCTCCCGCCTCGGCCTCCCGGTGCTCATGACGGACGTCTGTCTGTCTGTCCCCCGTCAATTATTTGATGCCGTGTGTTTGTTCAGCAGACTCAAGCCTCTCTCTCTCTCTCTGTCTCTCTGTCCTCCCTCCTCACCCTCCCTCTGCCCGTCCCCACCCGGCGCCCCGATGTCCCCCGCTAGGATGCCCGCCATACTGGACGGGGAGGCCGCGGTCTCCCAGTGGCTGGACTTCGGCGGGGTCCCCACCCAGGAGGCCATGAGGTTGATTCGCCCCACGGAGAACGTCGCCTTCCACCCGGTCTCCACCGTGGTCAACAACTCCAGGAACGACACGCCCGAGTGTCTGGCCCCCGTCGACCTGGCGGTCAAAAAGGTAGAGGCCCGTGACCTCCGTGGACCTTGTTTTCTTTTTTTTTTTGAGACAGAGTCTCGCTCTGTCGCCCGGGCCGGAGTGAGTGCCGTGGCGTCAGCCTCGCTCACAGCAGCCTCCGACTCCTGGCCTCAAGCGAGCCTCCCGCCTCAGCCTCCCTCCCGAGTAGCTGGGACTACAGGCGTGTGACATCACGCCCGGCTCATTTTTTTTCCTATAATTTTTAGTCGTCCAGCTCATTTCTTTCTATTTTTTTAGCAGAGACGGGGTCTCGCTTTTTCTTGCTCAGGCTGGCCTCCAACTCCTGGCCTCGAGCGATCCTCCCGCCTCGGCCTCCCGAGTAGCTGGGATGACAGTTTTAAGCCACCGTGCCTGGCTAATTTTTTCTACGTATTTTTAGTTGGCCAATTAATTTCTTTCTATTTTTAGTAGAGACGAGGTCTCGCTCTCGCTCAGGCTGGTTTCAAACTCCTGACCTCGAGCGAGCCTCCCTCCTCGGCCTCCCAGAGTGCCGGTATGACAGGCGTGATCAAACAGCTTCCCCCCTGCGCCCTGGAGTTCTCAGTCTCCTCGTCCCAGCCCTGCCTTGCGGCCCCGAGTGACACCCCCAGACCCCGAGTGACACCCCCCGACCCCGAGTGACACCCCCGGGCCCCGAGTGACACCCCCCGACCCCGAGTGACACCCCCGGGCTCCGAGTGACACCCCCAGACCCCGAGTGACACCCCCGGGCCCCGAGTGACATCCCCGGGCCCCGAGTGACACCCCCGGGCCCCGAGTGACACCCCCAGACCCCGAGTGACACCCCCCGACCCCGAGTGACACCCCCGGGCCCCGAGTGACACCCCCGGGCCCCGAGTGACACCCCCCGACCCCGAGTGACACCCCCGGGCTCCGAGTGACACCCCCAGACCCCGAGTGACACCCCCGGGCCCCGAGTGACATCCCCGGGCCCCGAGTGACACCCCCGGGCCCCGAGTGACACCCCCAGACCCCGAGTGACACCCCCCGACCCCGAGTGACACACCCGGGCCCCGAGTGACACCCCCCGACCCCGAGTGACACCCCCGGGCTCCGAGTGACACCCCCCGACCCCGAGTGACACCCCCGGGCCCCGAGTGACATCCCCGGGCCCCGAGTGACACCCCCGGGCCCCGAGTGACACCCCCCGGGCCCCGAGTGACACCCCCGGGCCCCGAGTGACACCCCCCGGGCCCCGAGTGACACCCCCGGGCCCCGAGTGACACCCCCCGGGCCCCGAGTGACACCCCCCGGGCCCCGGGTGACACCCCCCCGGGCCCCGGGTGACACCCCCGGGCCCCGAGTGACACCCCCGGGCCTCGAGTGACACCCCCGGGCCCCGAGTGACACCCCCCGGACCCCGAGTGACACCCCCGGGCCCCGAGTGACACCCCCGGGCCCCGAGTGACACCCCCGGACCCCGAGTGACACCCCCGGGCCCCGGCTCAGTCCCCGCAGCCTCCTCCCTTCGCGCTGGCCTCCTCCCCGAGCCTCCACCCCCGCCGGCCCTGACCCTTTCCCCTTTGTCGCAGGAGCCCACGGCCGGTGGCGGCGCCCTGCTGCGGTGGCTGGCCACCAAGTCCCCGGGGACGGAGGACCCCGCCTCGCCCCGCAGGGGACGCCCGGATGTGCCTCAGGGGTCCAGCCAGTTCCTGCGAGGCGGCCCCTCCCCTCCCCGGCGGGGCGGGGCGGGGCTTCTGCGGCGCTGGCTGAAGCGGGAAACTGAGGCAGAAGACGAGCCCGCGGCCAAGCGCGCCGGGCCTTGAGCGACCCACGGCCTGTCGCATCGCGAGTCAGTGAGTGAGTGAGTGGCCCGGTGCTTCCCCGGCAGTCCTGGGCGGCCACTGCTCGGAGTCCCCCAGCGAGGCCGGCCTCCACGGTAGAGGCCGGGGCGGACAGCCTCCACGTGTGCAGAGGCCGCCGATGCCACTGCGGGTTGCATGCACCTTGTTGGGGGGCTGGCACTGTGTCCCCCCACAATACCCTTTCCTGGTGGCCCCTTCCCCAAAGTGTCACCCGCCAGGGCAGCCCTCGGCCTCCACTCCGCGAGCGGAGGCCGTTTTTTTTTTGTTCTGCAGCCTCCGGCCTCCCTCTGTGTGTTCCAATTAAGTTGTTCAAATACTATTATTTTTTTGACCCCCCCCCCCGAATAAATTATATTTGCTAGAATCTGCCTCCGTGTCCGCCAGTGGTGACGGTGGAGAAAGTTCTGGAACTTTTCCTCGAAGTTCTCTCCCGGCCTCCGGCCTCAGAAATGGATTTTCTTTTCTTTTTTTTTAATTTTTTAAATTATTTTGAGAAAGAGTCTCTCGCTTTGTCGCCCCGGCTTGAGTGAGTGTTGTGGTGTCGGCCTCGCTCACGGCAGCCTCCAACTTTGAGGCCTCGAGCGAGCCTCCCGCCTCAGCCTCCCTCCCTCCCGAGGAGCTGGGATGACAGGCACGCGCCACCATGCCCGGCTCATTTTTTTTTTCTATATATTTTTAGTTGGCCAATTAATTTCTTTCTATTTTTATTTTAGTAGAGACGGGGTCTCGCTCTTGCTCAGGCTGGCCTCCAACTCCTGGCCTCCAGCGATCCTCCCGCCTCGGCCTCCCTCCCGAGTAGCTGGGACTCCAGGCGAGGCCCCGTCTTCACTATAAATAGAAATTAATTGGGCAACAGAGAAAAAACTGAGCCGGGTGTGGAGGCGCGTGCCTGTCATCCCAGCTACTTGGGAGGGAGGCTGAGGCAGGAGGATCACTTGAGGCCAGGAGTTCGAGGCCAGCCTGAGCAAGAGCGAGGCCCCGTCTCTACTAAAAAAAAAAAAGAAAAGAAACAAGATGAACGACTAAAAATATATAGAAAAAAAACGAGCCGGGCGTGGTGGCGCATGCCTGTGGTCCCAGCTACTCGGGAGGGAGGCCGAGGCGGGAGGCTCGCTGGAGGCCAGGAGTCGGAGGCTGCTGTGAGCGAGGCTGACGCCAGGACACTGTAGCCCGGGCGACAGAGTGACACCCTGTCTCAAAAAGTAAAATAAAATAGGAAAAGCGCCGCCCTTTTCCGCCTATTCGCTCCCCGTGTTAACAGTAGATGCGGAAATAGCGGCCGGGTGACTTTGAGCGCCGGCGACACCGGGTCCCGCGGGCGGTTGTTTGCAATGAAGCGATCGAGTGGCTGCGGGCGGGGCATGTCGCGGCACCCCGAAAGGCCGCTCTTGGGGACCCCCCCCAAGGGAAGACAAGGGGTGCCCCTAAGAACCCCCGGAACGAGGGACGCCCCCCTGGGAACCAACAAAAGCGACAAGGGGCGCCCCTAGTGACTCCCAAGACAGATAAGGGGCGCCCCCGGGGGCCCCCATAACGAGCGGTGCCCCTGGGGACCCCCAAAGACGGACCATGGGCGCCCCCAGGTACTCCCAAGACGAGGGTCACCTCTGGGGACCCCAAGACAGACAAGAGGTGCCCACAGTAACCCCCAAAATATGGGGTGTCCCTGGGAACCCCCAAAACAAGGGGCGCCCCTGGGGACCCCCAAAATAGACAAGGGGCATCCCTGGGAACCCCCAATATAGTCAAGGGGCACACCCGGGGACCCCCAAGATGAGGGTCACCTCTGCGGACCCCAAGACACAAGGGGCGACCCTAGGGACCCCAAAGTCGGACAAGGGGGACCCCAAAGACAGACAAGGGGCGCCCCGGGGATCACCAAAGATGGACCAGGGGCACCTCCAGGGACTCCCAAGACGAGGGTCACCTCTGGGGACCCCAAGACAGAAAAGGGGCATCCCTGGGAACCCCCAAAACAGACAAGGGGCACCCTGGGACTCCCATAACGAGAGGCGCCCCTTGGGACCCCCAAATACAGAAGGGGCGCCCCTGGGGACCCCAAAGACAGACGAGGGGCGCCCCCGGGGAACCCCCAAGACAGACAAGTGGTGCCCCGAGGATATCCAAAGACAGACAAGGGGCGCCCCAGGGGACCCCCAAGATGGACAAGGGGCGCCCCCGGGGAACCCCCAAGACAGACGAGGGGCCCCCCTGGGAACCCCAAAGATGGACAAGGGGAACCCCCAAGACAGACGAGGGGCGCCCCCAGGGATCCACAAAGACGGACAAGGGGCGCCCTGGGAACCCCCAGAACGAGGGAGGTCCCCTGGGAACCAACAAAAGCGACAAGGGGCGCCCCTAGCGACCCCCGAGACAGACAAGGGACACCCCTGGGGACCCCTGTAATGAGGGGTGCCCCTGGGGATCCCCAAGGACGGGCCAGGGGCACCCCCAGGGACTCCCAAGACGAGGGTCACCTCTGGGGAACCCAAGACAAACAAGGGGTGTCCCCGGGGACCCCAAGACATAGGGCGCCCCCAGGAACCCCCAAGATATGGGCGTCCCCGGGAATCCCCAAAACAGACAAGAGTTGCCCCCGAGAACCCCCAAGACAAGGGGTGCCCCTGGGAACCGCCAAAACAGACAAGGGGCGCCCCCGGGACTACCATAACGAGAGGCGCCCCTTGGGACCCCCAAGACAGAAGGGTCACCCTCGTTGACCCCCAAGACATACAAGGGGCGCCCCCGGGAACCCCATAAACAGACCAGAGGTGCCCCCGGGAATCCCCATAACGAGGGGCGCCCCTGGGGACCCCCAAGACAAGGGGCACCCCTAGGGACTCCAAAGATGGATGAGGGGCGCCCCCGGGGGCCACCACAATAAGTTGTGACCCTGGGGATCCCCAAGACAGACAAGGGGCGCCCCTGGGAACCCCGTAAACAGACAAGGAGCGCCCCCAGGGAACCCCCAAGACAGACGAGGGGCGCCCCCGGGGAACCCCCAAGATAGACATGGGGCGCCCCCAGGGGACCCCCAAGACAAGGGGCACCTCCGGGGACCCTTCAAGACAGACAAGGGGCGCCCGTAGGGACCCCAAAGACGGACAGGAGGCGCCCCCAGGAACACCCATAACGAGGGATGCCCCTGGGGATCCCCAAGATGGACAAGGGGAGCCCCCTGGTAACCCCAAGACAAGGAGGGGCGCCCCCGGGGACCCCCAGGACAGACGAGGGGTGCCCCCGGGGACCCCAAGACAGACGAGGGGCGCCCCTGGGTCCCCCATAATGAGGGGCGCCCCTGGGAACCCCAAGACAGACAAGGGGGGCCCCTAAAACAGACAAGGGGCGCCCCCAGGGACCCCCCAAGACAAGGGGCGCCCCTAGGGACCCTAAAGACGGACAGGAGGCGCCCCCAGGAACACCCATAACGAGGGATGCCCCTGGGGACCCCCAAGATGGACAAGGGGAGCCCCCTGGGAACCCCAAGACAAGGAGGGGCGCCCCCCGGGAACCCCCAGGTCAGACAAGGGGCGCCCCTGTGGACCCCCAAGACAAACCAGGGGCGCCCCCAGGAACCCCCATAATGAGGGGCGCTCCCGGGGACCCCCAAGACAGACGAGGGGTGCCCCTGGGAACCCCCAAGACAAGGAGTGCCCCTGGGTCCCCCATAATGAGGGGCGCCCCTGGGAACCCCAAGACAGACAAGGGGGGGCCCTAAAACAGACAAGGGGCGCCCCCAGGGACCCCCCAAGACAAGGGGCGCCCCTAGGGACCCCAAAGACGGACAAGGAGTGCCCCCAGGAACACCCATAACGAGGGATGCCCCTGGGGACCCCCAAGATGGACAAGGGGAGCCCCCTGGTAACCCCAAGACAAGGAGGGGTGCCCCTGGGAACCCCCAGGACAGACAAGGGGCGCCCCTGTGGACCCCCAAGACAAACCAGGGGCGCCCCCAGGAACCCCCATAATGAGGGGCGCTCCCGGGGACCCCCAAGACAGACGAGGTGTGCCCCTGGGAACCCCCAAGACAAGGGGCGCCCCTGGGGACCCCCATAATGAGGAGCTCCCCTGGGGACCCCAAGACAGACAAGGGGCGCCCCTGGGGACCCCTAAAACAGACAAGGGGCGTCCCCAGGGACCCTAAAGACGGACAGGAGGCGCCCCCAGGAACACCCATAACGAGGGATGCCCCTGGGGACCCCCAAGATGGACAAGGGGAGCCCCCTGGGAACCCCAAGACAAGGAGGGGCGCCCCCGGGAACCCCCATAACGAGAGGCACCCCCAGGGACCCCCAAGACGAGGGTCACCTCTGGGGACCCCAAGACGGACTAGGGGCGCCCCAGGAACCCCCAATATAGACAGGGGGCGCCCCCGGGGACCCCAAGACGAGGGCGGAGAAGCGCAGGGCCCCCGGGCAGCGCGGGGACGGCGGGGCGACCCTCCGGGTCCCCTTGTCGCCCCGCCGGCCTGCGACCGCGCTCCGCCCGCCGGCCCAGGCCCTATGCAAATGAGGGATCGCAGTTCCGCCAATCACAGGGCAGCTCGCGCCCCTGCCCGCCAATGGGAGCGCGCGGCCCGGTTTCCGGCCGGGGGCGTGGCCGGGCCGGGCTGCGTGAGCTCTGGTGGCTTTTGTGAGTTTGCAAAACCCCGAGACTGCAGCTTTGGTGGCTTTTATGAGTTTGCAAAATCCTGGGATTGCAGCTTTGGTGGCTTTTGTGAGTTTGCAAAATCCTGGGATTGCAGCTTTGGTGGCTTTTGTGAGTTTGCAAAATCCTGGGATTGCAGCTTTGGTGGCTTTTGTGAGTTTGCAAAATCCTGGGATTGCAGCTTTGGTGGCTTTTATGAGTTTGCAAAATCCTGGGATTGCAGCTTTGGTGGCTTTTATGAGTTTGCAAAATCCTGAGACTGCAGCTCTGGTGGCTTTTATGAATTTGCAAAACCCTGATGAATTTGCAGAACCCTGAGACTGCCCTTTGGTGGCTTTTATGAATTTGCAACTCTTGAGACTGTGCTTTGGTGGCTTTTATGAGTTTGCAAAATCCTGAGACTGCAATTTGGTGGCTTTTATGAATTTGCAAAACCCTGATGAATTTGCAGAACCCTGAGACTGGGCTTTGGTGGCTTTTATGAATTTGCAAAATCCTGAGATTGCAGCTTTGGTGGCTTTTATGAATTTGCAAAAGTCTGAGACTGCAGATTTGGTGGCTTTTATGAATTTGCAAAATCCTGAGATTGCAGCTCTGGTGGCTTTTATGAGTTTGCACAACCCTGATGAATTTGCAGAACCCTGGGACTGGGCTTTGGTGGCTTTTATGAATTTGCAAAAGTCTGAGACTGAGCTTTGGTGGCTTTTATGAATTTGCAAAACCCTGAGACTGAGCTTTGGTGGCTTTTATGAATTTGCAAAAGTCTGAGACTGAGCTTTGGTGGCTTTTATGAATTTGCAAAACCCTGATGAATTTGCAGAACCCTGAGACTGCCCTTTGGTGGCTTTTATGAATTTGCAAAATCCTGAGATTGCAGCTCTGGTGGCTTTGGTGAATTTGCAAAACCCTGAGACTGCGATTTGGTGGCTTTTATGAGTTTGCAAAAGTCTGAGACTGCGATTTGGTGGCTTTTATCAATTTGCAAAACCCTGAGACTGAGCTCTGGTGGCTTTTATGAATTTGCAACTCTTGAGACTGGGCTCTGGTGGCTTTTATGAATTTGCAACTCTTGAGACTGCGCTTTGGTGGCTTTTATGAGTTTGCAAAAGTCTGAGACTGGCCTTTGGTGGCTTTCATGAGTTTGCAAAACCCCTACTGGGCTCTGGTGGCTTTTATGAGTTTGCACAACCCTGAGCTGCGATTTGGTGGCTTTTATCAATTTGCAAAAGTCTCAGACTGAGCTTTGGTGGCTTTTATGAATTTGCAACTCTTGAGACTGGGCTTTGGTGGCTTTTATGAGTTTGCAAAATCCTGAGACTGCAATTTGGTGGCTTTTATGAATTTGCAAAACCCTGATGAATTTGCAGAACCCTGAGACTGCCCTTTGGTGGCTTTTATGAATTTGCAAAAGTCTGAGACTGCAGCTTTGGTGGCTTTTATGAATTTGCAAAACCCTGAGACTGGGCTTTGGTGGCTTTTATGAATTTGCAAAATCCTGAGATTGCAGCTTTGGTGGCTTTTATGAATTTGCAAAAGTCTGAGACTGCAGATTTGGTGGCTTTTGTGAATTTGCAAAATCCTGAGACTGCAGCTCTGGTGGCTTTTATGAGTTTCCACAACCCTGAGCTGCGATTTGGTGGCTTTTATGAGTTTGAAAAACCCTGAGACTGGCCTCTAGTGGCTTTTATGAGTTTGCAAAATCCTGAGATTGCAGCTTTGGTGGCTTTTATGAATTTGCAACTGTTGAGACTGCAATTTGGTGGCTTTTATGAGTTTGCAAAATCCTGATGAATTTGCAGAACCCTGAGACTGGGCTTTGGTGGCTTTTATGAATTTGCAAAATCCTGAGACTGGGCTCTGGTGGCTTTTATGAATTTGCAAAAGTCTGAGACTGCAGCTTTGGTGGCTTTTATGAGTTTGCAAAGTCCTGAGACTGAGCTTTGGTGGCTTTTATGAGTTTGCAAAATCCTGAGACTGCAGCTCTGGTGGCTTTTATGAGTTTGCACAACCCTGAGCTGCGATTTGGTGGCTTTTATCAATTTGTAAGACCCTGAGACTG
The DNA here is from genome assembly GCF_040939455.1 of Microcebus murinus. NCBI lineage: Eukaryota > Metazoa > Chordata > Mammalia > Primates > Cheirogaleidae > Microcebus > Microcebus murinus. The sequence goes on from NC_134123.1 coordinate 36,965,574, forward strand.
AGCTCTGGTGGCTTTTATGAATTTGCAAAAGTCTGAGACTGGCCTTTGGTGGCTTTTATGAGTTTGCAAAAGTCTGAGACTGGCCTTTGGTGGCTTTTATGAGTTTGCAAAACCCCTACTGGGCTCTGGTGGCTTTTATGAGTTTGCACAACCCTGAGCTGCGATTTGGTGGCTTTTATCAATTTGCAAAAGTCAGAGACTGCAATTTGGTGGCTTTTATGAATTTGCAAAAGTCTGAGACTGAGCTTTGGTGGCTTTTATGAATGTGCAACTCTTGAGACTGGGCTTTGGTGGCTTTTATGAATTTGCAAAAGTCTGAGACTGCAGCTTTGGTGGCTTTTGTGAATTTGCAGAACCCTGAGACTGGGCTTTGGTGGCTTTTATGAATTTGCAAAAGTCTGAGACTGAGCTCTGGTGGCTTTTATGAATTTGCAAAACCCGGATGAATTTGCAGAACCCTGAGACTGGGCTTTGGTGGCTTTTATGAATTTGCAAAAGTCTGAGACTGCGATTTGGTGGCTTTTATGAGTTTGCAAAATCCTGAGACTGCAGCTCTGGTGGCTTTTGTGAGTTTGCACAACCCTGAGACTGAGCTTTGGTGGCTTTTGTGAATTTGCAAAAGTCTGAGATTGCAGCTTTGGTGGCTTTTATGAGTTTGCAAAAGTCTGAGACTGACCTCTGGTGGCTTTTATGAGTTTGCACAACCCTGTGACTGCGATTTGGTGGCTTTTATGAATTCGCAAAATCCTGAGACTGGCCTTTGATGGCTTTTTATGAGTTTGCAAAACCCTGTGACTGAGCTTCGGTGGCTTTTATGAATTTGCACAACCCCCGAGGACGCAGCTAGGAGCGAGAGCGGATGCAACACAAAGGCCATTGCATTTTTATTGTTCCTTAAATTAAGAAGCAAATGGGACAGGGAACATTCTAGTAGGTGACCTGTTTATAAAAAAAAAAAAAAAAGTCATATCCTAAACGACAGAGCCGTGGTGCAGGATGCAAGTGACAGAAACCCAAGTCAGACTGGCTTTATGCAAAAAAAATAAAAATAAAAATAAAAATTAAAAAAAAGCAGCGAGCAAAATCGAGAAAGGGGCTTCAGGCACGGCTGGATCCAGCAGCTCCATGAATGCCATCGAGCCTCTGCACGTTTTTTTCTGGCTCCAGTTTTCTCTGTCATGGTTCCTTTTTGAAGTGGGGTCCCCCCCGCCCCCCGAGTGTCGGCAAACATGGTGACAGGCGACTGTGACCGGGCCGCCGTTCAGCGATCCCAGGGGGGACAGAGCCATAAATAGTTCTAGAAAAAGTCCCCGGGATTGACTCGCGTCAGGCACGCTGAGTTCAAGAACCCATTTCTGGTTTTCTTTTTTTGGGGGCTGAGTCTCGCTCTGTCGCCCGGGCTGGAGGCTCTCGATTAATAACAGCAGCCTCCAACTCCTGGCCTCGAACGAGCCTCCCACCTCGGCCTCCCTCCAGAGTAGCTGGGACTACAGGCATGCGCCGCCACACCAGGCTCGTTTTTTAATTTTTTCTATATATTTTTACTTGTCCGGCTAATTTCTATTTTTTTTAGTCTCGCTCTTGCTCGGCTGGTCTCCAACTCCTGGCCTCAATAGCGAGCCTCCTGCCTCAGCCTCTCTCCCAAGTAGCTGAGACTACAGGAATGCGCCACCACGCCCGGCTTGTTTTTTTTTTTTCTATATATTTTTACTTGTCCAGCTAATTTCTTTCTATTTTTTTAGTCTCGCTCTTGCTCAGGCTGGCCTCCAACTCCTGGCCTCAATAGCGATCCTCCCTCCTCGGCCTCCCAGAGTGCTGGGATGACAGGCCTGAGCCTCCACGCCTGGAAAAAATAACCCATTTCGGACCCAATCACTGTCGCCAAGTGACTAAGGGCCTAAATACTGATTAGCCACGTCCTTGGGGGGCGGGTGGTCACATGACCCTTGTCAGGGTTAGAGGAGGCAGATCGCAAGACCCCCCGTGGCCCAAAACTGGGGTCCCCAAGGGAAAATTACAGTGATGCCAGCAAAGTAGAAGGCCCTGCCGGCTCAAGGGTTCCAGACATCATCCCAGCACTCTGGGAGGCCGAGGCGGGAGGCTCGCGTGAGGCCAGGAGTTGGAGGCCAGCCTGAGCAAGAGCGAGACCCCGTCTCTACTGAAAAAAAAACATAGAAAGACACTAAATAAAAAAATAATAGAAGCCGGGCATGGTGGCTCATGCCTGTAGTCCCAGCTACTCGGGAGGCTGAGGCAGGAGGATCGCTTGAGCCCAGGAGTTTGAGGTTGCTGTGAGCTAGGCTGACGCCACGGCACTCACTCTAGCCTGGACAACAAAGCGAGACTCTGTCTCAAAAAAAAAAAAAAAAAAAAATAGAAAGAAATGAGCTGGAGGACTAAAAATATATAGAAAAAAATGAGCCGGGCGTGGAGGCACATGCCTGTAGTCCCAGCTACTCGGGAGGAGGCTGAGGCTGGAGGATCGCTTGAGGTCAGGAGTTGGAGGCCAGCCTGAGCAAGAGCGAGACCCGGTCTCTAGTAAAAAAAAAAAAAAAGAAAGAAATGAGCTGGACAACTAAAAATATATAGAAAAAAAATCACCCGGACGGGGTGGCCCATGAATGTCCCAGCTACTCGGGAGGAGGCTGAGGCTGGAGGATCCCTCGAGGTCAGGAGTTCGAGGCCAGCCTGAGCAAGAGCGAGACCCCGTCTCTACCAAAAAATAAAGAAAAGAGCTGGACAACTAAAAATATATAGAAAAAAAAAAAATGAGTCGGGCGTGGAGGCGCGTGCCTGTCGTCCCAGCTACTCGGGAGGGAGGCTGAGGCAGGAGGATCGCTGGAGGCCAGGAATTGGAGGCTGACACCATGCACTCTAGCCTCTGTCTCAAAAAAAAGTCTCACCAGAATCAGAATCCACCAAGCTCTGTGAAGGTCCCCAGTCTGGGGTGACATTGCAGGGGTGTCCCCAACCCTCCCAGGGTACAAAACACTGAAGTCCCCAACTCCAGGCACAGCGAGTGACAAAGAAAACGCGCCCGCCCTGCTCCTGTGCATGCAGCCTCTAATTGGACCTTAACGAAACCTCCTTTTTTTCAGCTCTGCTGTGCCCAAGAGCCAGCCAGCTGTCCTCCCCACCTGTCGCCTACTGTCCCCACCTCCTGGCCTCTGCAGCCAGAACACACCTGGGGTGCAAAAAAGCAACCCTCCACCCCTCTTGCACCCAGAAAAAAAAAACAAAACAAAAATCAGAGAAGGGTTCTTCCAAAACAAGGTTGCAATTATTTATTGTCCCCAAAATAATAACAATAATAAAAAATACAGAGAAGGGTTCTTCCAAAACGAGGTTGCAATTATTTTACTGTCCCCAAAATTAAAAATATATATATATAGAGAGAGAAGGGTTGTTGGAAAATGAGGTTGCAATTACTTATTGTCCGCAAAATAAAAACAGAGAAGGGTTGTCCCAAAATGAGGTTGCAATTATATATTGTCCCAAAAATAATAATAATAAATACAGAGAAGGGTTGTCCCAAAATGAGGTTGCAATTATATATTGTCCCCAAAATAATAATAATAATAATAAAACAACACAGAAGGGTCGTTGCAAAATGGAGCTTTCAATTGTTTATTCTCCCCAAAATTTAAAAAAAAAAAAATACAGAGGTTTGTTCCAAAACGAGGTTGCAATCATTTATTGTCCCCAAAATAATAATAATAATAATAAAAAATGCAGAGAGGGGTTGTTCCATAATGAGGTTGCAATTATTTACTGTCCCCAAAATTAAAAAAATATATATATAGAAGGGTTGTTGGAAAATGAGGTTGCAATTACTTATTGTCCCCAAAATAAAAACAAAAACAGAGAAGGGTTGTCCCAAAATGAGGTTGCAATTATATATTGTCCCCAAAATAATAATAATAAAAAATACAGAGAAGCGTTCTTCCAAAACGACATTGCAATTATTTATTGTCCCCAAAATAATAATAATAATAAAAAATACAGAGAAGCGTTCCAAAACGAGGTTGCAATTATTTACTGTCCCCCAAATTTAAAATATATATATATATAGAAGGGTTACTGCAAAATGAGGTTGCAATTATTTATTGTCCCCCCCACAAAAAAAATACAACAGAGAAGGGTTGTCTCAAAATGAGGTTGCAATTATATATTGTCCCCAAAATAATAATGTTGTTGCAAAATGAGGTTGCAATTATTTCTTGTCCCCAAAATTAAAAAAAAAAAAAATACAGAAAAGGGTTGTTCCAAAACGACGTTGCAATTATTTACTTATTGTCCCCAAAATAGCAATAAAAAAAAATATAGAGAGAAGGGTTGTTGCAAAACAAGGTTGGAATTTGTCCCCAAAATAATAATAATAATAAAAAATACAGAGAAGGGTTGTTCCAAAACAAGGTTGCAATCATTTACTGTCCCCAAAATTAAAAAAAAATATATATATATATATATAGAAGGGTTGTTTCAAAACGAGGTTGCAATTACTTATTGTCCCCCCTCAAAAACAGAGAAAGGTTGCTGCAAAGTGAGTTTGCAATTATTTATTCTCCCCAAAATAAAAAATAAAAATACAACAGAGAAGGGTTGTCCCAAAACGAGGTTGCAATTATTTATCGTCCCCAAAATTAAAAAAAATATATCTATATATAGAAAGGTTGTTGCAAACTGAGGCTGCAATTATTTCTTGTCCCCAAAATAACAATAATAAAAAAAAATACAGAGGAGGGTTGTTGCAAAAAAACGGGGTTGCAATTATTGTCCCCCCACCCCAAAAAAATAATAGAGAAGGGTTGTTGCAAAAACGAGGTTGCAATTATTTATTGTCCTCCCCCAAAATAAAATATATATATATAGAGAGAGAAAGAGACGCGACACGGAGTCCCCGGGCCGACGTCTTTTGTCGCACCCACCCAGGGGCCCAGGCCGACGACCTCCCTCCACCAATGGCGCCGCCCGGGGGGCCCTGTTGCCATGCCGACGGCCGTTGCCAGGCAGACCGCGCCAATAATAATGGGCGGCGCCTGGGACGTTTCAAAAAAAAAAAGAAAAAGAAAAGAAAAAAATGCAAAGCCACCAACAAACAACGGTTGGGGGGAAGGGCGGGCAGGAGGGAGGCTGGCCTCATCTTTCTCCCCGTCCACCCTCCACCCTCCCCAAACACCACTTGAACTTGAACTTGCAGGGCGTTATTTTTATTTTCCCAAAAATGCAAAAAAAAAAAAAAAAAACGCAAAAAAAAAAAAAAATAGCAAACCCCGAAACACAAACCAGATTTTTTTTGTTTGTTTTTTGGGGTGTGTGGGGGCGGCTCCGCGCTCACTTGCGCCCCTTGTGCACTTTGGGGAGGAGGCTGGGCTTGGCGGCCTTCTTCACCTTGGCGGCGGAGGCTCTCCCACCTTTGTCCTTGCTGTTCTTCCTGGTGTGGGAAAGCCTCCCCGCGGGTGCAGGCTGCCGCTGCTTGCCCCTCCGGAGGCTGCTGCTGCTGCTGGAGGCGGCCTCCTTTTCCGCCGCCTTCTTCTTCTTTTGCTTGGGCGCCCCGGGAGCCTCGCCACCGACGCCGCAGCCTCCGCCCCCGGCCTCCACTTTCTTGCGGTTGAGCTTGAAGGAGCCGTTGGCGCCGGTGCCCTTGACCTGCAGGAGCGTGTCGTTCTGCACCAGGGCCCTGATGGAGTACTTGAGGTAGGTGCGGCCGTTCTGCTGGTCGAACCACGGCACCTTGCGGGCCTCCGCGTAGACGCGGGCCAGCGACGAGCCTCCACGCTCCGCCAGCCTCCGGATGGTCTCCACCACCAGCCTGCTGTACTTGCCCGGCTGGTTCTTCTTCTTCGTCTTCTTCTTCTTCTTCTTGCTGCTGCTGCTGCTGCCCTTCGAGGCCGGGCCTCCACTCCCCGCGCCCCGAGACGCCTTCCCGGGGAGGCCTCCCTCGCCCGCGGTGGGAGGCAGGGCCTCCTCCAGCTCCACCGACATGGTGGCCAGCGGGTTGGAGGCCGGCGGCGCGCGGAGGCCCGGAGGCCGCGCCGGGAAGAGGAAAAGTGGAGGCCGGGGGGACAAGGGGGGACTGGAGGCCCGCGGCGGCTCCGGGCGGGAGCGGCCGCGGCCGGGCCTGGGGACGGGCGGCAGGGTTAGGGGTAAAGCGCGGGTCTGGACGCCACCGGTGGGGAAACGGAGAGGGATGGAGGTGGAGGCCCGGGAGGGAGGCCCGAGCCGGAGCAGTTGCAAAAGCGCGCTCGCGAGTGCCTGGGGTGCAAAAGAGGCTGAAAAAGGGAGGATTTTTTGGGGAGGGAGGGAACGGAAAGAGAGAGAGAGAGACAATGTCACCTCCCGGGCCTCGCTCCTTCGCTCTGGCGAGGCTGGCGCCCCCTGCCCCGCGCTTTTATAGCCTCCTCCGCGGACCGAGTTGAGAACCGCAGCCTCCAGGTCCGAGCCGCCTGGCTTTTCGGATTTGTGCTTCCTGGAGGCCGTTTTTTTGTTTTTTTGGGTTTTTTTTTCCAGCCTCTACAGGCCCCCCATCTCAATCCCCCAAGCGCTGCATCATCCCCGGGGTAGAGGCCCAGCCTCCGGACGCGTTGCGGAGGCCGCCTTGCGCCCCAAGAACTGCCCGCGGACGGGAAGAAAGAGAGAGGAGGACTCAGAGGAGTTGAGGCCCGGCCTCTCTGGGGAAGGGGAGTTAAGGGGAGGCCGGTGGCGGAGGCCAGGGTGGAGGCCAGGAGTGTAAATCCACCCCCTCTCCCTGGAGGTGGTGGCCTGGGGTTCAGGGGGGGGACCCCGGGGCGAGGGAGGAGGTTGGAGTCTCCCGGCCTCCAGAAATGGATTTTAACTGCGGGGTCGCCTCCCACCGGGGCCTGGGCTGGTGGGGACCAGGGTGGGGACTAAAATGTCAATGAAGGGGACTTGGAGGGCCGGGCGCGGTGGAGGCTCACGCATATAATCCCAGCACTCTGGGAGGAGGCCGAGGAGGGAGGATCGCTCGAGGTCAGGAGTTGGAGGCCAGCCTGAGCAAGAGCGAGACCCCGTCTCAACTAAAAACATACAAAGAAATTAATTGGCCACTTAAAACTACATAGAAAAAATGTAACCCTAGCAGTGTGGGAGGCCGAGGCGGGAGGATCGGTCGAGGTCAGGAGTTGGAGGCCAGCCTGAGTCCAAGAGCGAGACCCCGTCTCTACTAAAAATAGAAAGAAATTAATTGGCCAACTAATAATAAATAATAATAATAAATTAGCCGGGCGTAGTGGGGCATGCCTGAAGTCCCAGCTACTCGGGAGGGAGGCCGAGGCAGGAGGCTCACTCGAGGTCAGGAATTAGAGACCAGCCAGAGCCCAAGAGCGAGACCCCGTCTCTACTAAAAATAGAAATTAATTGGACAACTAAAAATATATAGAAAAAATGAGCCGGGCGTGGTGGCGCATGCCTGGAGTCCCAGCTACTCGGGAGGGAGGCCGAGGCAGGAGGATCGCTTGAGCCTCAGACTTTGAGGCTGACGCCACAGCACTCACTGTAGCCCGGGCGACAGAGCGAGACTCTGTCTCAAAAAAAGAAAAAATAGAGGGGGCTTTAAGTGGCTTTCAGCATTTAAGGGGAGACAAAGGGACATTGGCCAGAGGGGACTGAGGGGACTGTCGCCTTTGAGATGCAAATGTCCATAGTGGAGGCCTGAATGGGGCTGGGGCCTCCCTTCCCCTGTGGAGGCCAGCCTGGATTTGAGGACGGGACTTTTTTATTTTGTATTTTTTGAGACAGAGTCTCAATCTGTCGCCCGGGCTGGAGTGAGTGCCGTGGCGTCAGCCTCGCTCACAGCAGCCTCCGACTCCTGGCCTCCAGCGAGCCTCCTGCCTCGGCCTCCCTCCCGAGTACCTGGGGCTACAGGCGTGCGCCACCACGCCCGGCTCGTTTTTTCTATATATTTTTAGTTGTCCAATTAATTTCTATTTTTAGTAGAGACGGGGTCTCGCTCTTAGGCTCTGGCTGGTCTCTAATTCCTGACCTCGAGCGAACCTCCTGCCTCGGCCTCCCTCCCGAGTACCTGGGGCTACAGGCATGTGCCACCACGCCCGGCTCGTTTTTTCTATATATTTTTAGTTGTCCAATTAATTTCTATTTTTAGTAGAGACGGGGTCTCGCTCTTAGGTTCTGGCTGGTCTCTAATTCCTGACCTCGAGCGAGCCTCCTGCCTCGGCCTCCCTCCCGAGTAGCTGGGACTACAGGCATGCGCCACCACGCCCGGCTCGTTTTTTTAATATAATTTTAGTTGGCCAATTAACTTCTATTTTTAGTAGAGACGGAGTCTCGCTCTTGGGCTCAGGCTGGCCTCCAACTCCTGACCTCGAGCGATCCTCCCGCCTCGGCCTCCCTCCCGGGTAGCTGGGACTACAGGCATGCCTCACTACACCTGGCTAATTTATTATTATTATTATTATTATTAGTTGGCCAATTAATTTCTTTCTATTTTTAGTAGAGACGGGGTCTCGCTCTTGCTCAGGCTGGCCTCCAACTCCTGACCTCGAGCGATCCTCCCTCCTCGGCCTCCTCCCAGAGTGCTGGGATGACAGGCGTGAGCCATGGGTAAACAAGGGGACTTTTCAGCGGTCTTGAGGGGACATCAAGGCACCCCAACCCTCCTGTGGCCTTCGCACCTGCCTGCTGGGATGTGGGATGGTGGCTTTGAGGGACAGACAGGGGCGGTGGGCCCGGCCTCAACCCTGAGGACGGTAGCTGTGGAGTGACAGTCCCCAAATCTGGGGCTGTCGCCCGGAAAAGATGAAGGAATTTGTGCAGATGTGGGGATTCGAACCCGAGACCAGGGAGAGGGTCTGGGACGGGCTCTCCCAGAAGTGCTCAGGGTCCTGGGGACAGACCCGGCAGGGTGACATTGTCACCTCCCTGCCTGCCCCTGGGCCGCTAGGGAAACTTGTTTCCAATCTGGTCACTTCTGGGTTTTTTTTTCAAAAATTTTTTTTCTTTGATATTTTTTAATTTTATGCTATTTCAAAATGTTTATTTAAATTCTTTCTTCGCTTCCAAAAATCACGGCCTGTGGAGTCACTTCTGTTTTATTTATATAAATATTCATTTTTTTTATTTATATAAATATATATAAATTTTTATATATTTATTTATACAAATAGACATTTATGTTTTATTTTATTTATATAAATAAATAAAATTTTATTTATATTTTTATTTCTATAAATATATATTTTATTTATTTATATAAATTTTTATTTATATAAAAATATATAAATTTTATATGTTTTATTTATATAAATATATATAAAAATATATAAATTTTATATATTCTATTTATATAAATATATATAAACAATTGATTTTTTACTCTCATTTTTTCTTCTCTTTAAGTTTTTTTTTTTTTTTTTTTTTTTGAGACAGAGTCTCCCTTTGTTGCCCAGGCTAGAGTGAGTGCCGTGGCGTCAGCCTAGCTCACAGCAACCTCAAACTGCTGGCCTCCAGAGATCCTCCTGCCTCAGCCTCCCAAGTAGCTGGGACTACAGGCATGCGCCACCATGCCCGGCTGATTTTTTATATATATATATTAGTTGGCCAATTAATTTCTTTCTATTTTTATGGTAGAGACGGGGTCTCGCTCTTGCTCAGGCTGGTTTTGAACTCCTGACCTTGAGCAATCCGCCCGCCTCGGCCTCCCAGAGAGCTAGGATTACAGGCGTGAGCCACCGCGCCCGGCCTCTCTTTAAGTTTTTAATTCCTGCCTGTCCCTGGGCCTCTAGGGAAACTTATTTCAAAACTGGTCACTTCTGGGTTTTTTTTTTTTAATTTTTTTTCTTTGATATTTTTAAATTTTATGCTATTTAAAAATAATTATTTAACTTCTTTCTTCTCGTCCAAAAATCATGGCTTGTGGAGTCACTTCTGTTTTATTTATATAAATATATATAAAAATTTAATTTATTTTTTACTCTCATTATTTTCTTCTTTTTAAGTTTTTAATTTTCTTAATTTTCTTTCTTTTTTTTTGTTAAATTTCACCCAATGTTGCTATATTATAGTCACTTTTTTTCTTGATAAAGTTTGCTAATGATTTCTACCCTAATGAATGGGAAAAAAAGAAAAATAAAAGTTGGTAAGGAAGGTGTCCTTTTTCTTTCTTTGTTTTTATAATAAATTTATATAATATTTTATATATAATATATTAAGTAATATATTATATATTTAATATATATTTTTATTATTTTATATAATGTGTTATATTATATAATATAATATTATTTTATGTAATATATAAGACAAATAATATATAATATATAATATTATATATTATATAACTTATATATATAAGATAAAAATATATAATAATATATAATATATAAATAATATATAAGATAAGTAATATATAATAATATATATTATATATAATAAATAATATATAAGACAAAAATTAATTGTTTTATCTTTTGTTTTCTTTACAGTGCTTTACAATCCATCAGATCAAGAAGGTGGTCTAAAATTCTCTTTTCTGGGAATGATGATGAACGGTGTTAGAGTAAAAAAAAAATAAAAAACTGAAAAAAGGATTGTTAATGACTTTTAAGAAATTCAAAACAAAAAAAAAATAAATACAATAAAATAAAAAAGAAAACAAAATTCTTTTTTCCATATTCCTTAACCCAATCAAGAAAAGAAAAAAGAATAGGAAATAAAATACAAAAATTAAGGTGAAGAAAAAACTAAATAGATAATAAATAAACACACAAATAAAATTCTTTTTTCTTTTTCTTTCCCAGACAAGAGTCTGGCTCTGTCCCCCGGGCTGGAGTGAGTGCCGTGGCGTCAGCCTCGCTCACAGCAGCCTCCACCTCCTGGCCTCCACCGAGCCTCCTGCCTTGGCCTCCCTCCCGAGTAGCTGGGACTCCAGCTCATTTTTCACACCCGGCTAATTTTTTCTATATATATTAGTTGGCCAATTAATTTCTTTCTATTTATAGTAGAGACGGGATCTCGCTCTTCCTCAGGCTGGTTTCGAACTCCTGACCTCCACCGTGTCCTCCAGCCTCGGCCTCCCGGAGTGCGGGGACGACGGGCGAGAGCAAGACGTTTTCTTGCTGAGCGATGAGTGTCCCGGCCGCCGCCTCCGGGCAGCCCTCGGTCACCGCCGGGTGAAGCAGGGTCACCCGGCTCCCGCGCCTGGAGTGTCTGTGTTGGGCGCCTCTGTGAATTCTCTGCGTTTCTGCACCCGGGTCCCTCAGCCCGGCCACGGCCCCGCCCACCCGCCCGTTTCTATGGAAACCGGGATGTGGCCCCGCCCCCTCTCCATGGAAACCGGTCCCGCCCCTTGGCAACGCCCCCTCCTCCCGCCCAATCCATGGAACCCGTTCCGTGGCCCCACCCTGTCTCCATGGAAACGGGCCCCGCCCACTCTCCATGGAAACCGGTCCCGCCTCCTGGCAACGCCCCTCTTCCCGCCCAATCTACGGAAAACCGGCTGTGGCCCCGCCCCGTCTCCATGGAAACCGGCCCCTCCCCTGGCAACAGCGCCCTAACCACTCTCTCTCCATGGAAACCGGGCTGTGGCCCTGCCCCATCTACAAGGAAACAGGTCCCGCCCCCTGGTAACGGACCCCGCCCCCCCTCACCATGGGAACCGGTCCCACCCCTTGGCAACGGCCCCCCCCAGTCCTCTCTCCATGGAAACCGGGTTGTAGCCCCGCCCCCTCTCTCCATGGAAACTGGATTGTGGCCCCGCCCCCTCTCTCCATGGGAACCGGGTTGTGGCCCCGCCCCATCTGCACAGGAACGCGTCCCGCCCCCTGGCAACGGCCCCTCCCCGTCTCCATGGAAACCGGTCTGGACTCCTCGCAATGTCCCCACCCTCTCGCCATGGAAACCGGGTTGTGGCCCCGCCCCATCTCCATGGAAACCGATCTTGCCCCCTCCAAAAGGCCCCACCCCGTGACCATGGAAACCGGGTTGCAGCCCGGACCCTCACCGCAGGCTCTGCCTCCTCTCCATGGAAACCGGGTTGTGGCTCCGCCCCATCTCCATGGGAACCGGTCCCGCCCCCTCCCAAGGTCCCCATGGAAACCGGGACGCCCCGCCCCTATCTCCTTGGAGACCCTTGGGCAGGAAGGTCCTGGGTTCCTGCCCTAGCGTGTGGGCGGAGGAGGCCCCGGGTGGAGGCTGCTGTCACTGGAGGTCGAGGTCCCCAAGGTGTCCCTGCTGGGGAGGCTCGCGGCGCTAGCTGGAGGCCGGCAGAGGAGGCCCGGAGGGGAGGGAGGTTGCTGGGGAGGCTCGCACCGCAGGCTGGAGGCCGGCAGAGGAGGCCCGGAGGGGAGAGAGGTTGCTGAGGAGGCTAGCACCGCAGGCTGGAGGCCGGCAGAGGAGGCCCAGAGGGGAGAGGCGTTGCTGAGGAGGCTAGCACCGCAGGCTGGAGGCCGGCAGAGGAGGCCCAGAGGGGAGAGAGGATGCTGGGAGTGAGCTCCCCGTCCCTGTCCTGGGGCTGCCTCTCCTGCAAGTGACGCGGAGGCCACCAGCAGAGAGGCCAGGCGAGGCTGGCCTCAGTCCGCCTTCGACCTCGGCCTCGGAGGCCGCTAGAACATTGGAAGAACTTCCGACCTCTATGGAGGCCGCTTGCGAGCCTCCCACAGTTGAGGCTGCCTCCTCCTCTCCTTCCCGGACCCCTCATGCAGATTGTTCTAGGCGACCAGAGTCCCCGGAGATGATGCAAAGGGTTTAAAAAAATATCCACACGCTGGCTCTCGCCTGCAGTCCCAGCTACTCCGGAAGGAGGCCGAGGAGGGAGGATCGCTGGAAGTCGGGAGTTGGAGGCCAGCCCCAGCAAGAGCGAGACCCCGTCTCTACTATGAATAGAAATAAATTGGCCAACTAATATATATAGAAAGAATTATCCAGGCGTGGTGGCGCGTGCCTGTAGTCCCAGCTACTCGGGAGGGAGGCCGAGGCAGGAGGCTCGCTGAAGGCCAGGAGTTGGAGGCTGCTGTGAGCGAGGCTGACGCCAGGGCACTCACTCCAGCCCGGGCGACAGAGCGAGGCTCTGTCTCAAAAATAATAAAAAACAAAATCACAAAAACCCAGGGACGGCTACGACAGGACCGGATGTGAGGCCGTTCGGCCTCAAAGGGTGACACGGGCCTCATCCTTGCTAAACCCTCACCCATGTCTGCCCAAACGTGGCCTCCACTGAGCTGAGGCTCTGTTTTCTTTTTTTTTGAGACAGAGTCTCGCTCTGTTGCCCGGGCTAGAGTGAGTGCCGGGGCGTCAGCCTCGCTCACAGCAGCCTCCACCTCCTGGCCTCCAGCGATCCTCCCGCCTCGGCCTCCCTCCCGAGTAGCTGGGACTACAGGCACGCGCCTCCACGCCCGGCTCGTTTTTTCTATATATATTTTCAGTCATCCAGCTTGTTTCTATTTTTTTTTTAGTAGAGACGGGGTCTCACTCTTGCTCAGGCTGGCCTCCAACTCCTGGCCTCCATCCATCCTCCCGCCTCAGCCTCCCTCCCGAGTAGCTGGGACTAAAAGCATGCGCCACCACGCCCGGCCCCTTTTTACTCTATATATTTTCAGTCGTCCAGCTCATTTCTTTCAATTTTTGTGTTTTTTTTTCCAGTAGAAACAGTGGTCTCGCTCTTGCTCAGGCCGGCCTCCAACTCCTGGCCTCGAGCGAGCCTCCTGCCTGGGCCTCCTCCCAGAGTGCTGGGACGACAGGCCCGAGCTGAGGCTCCAGAAAAAGAAGACCAAAAAAAAAAAAACAAAAACAAAAAAAAAGAGAGAGAGGGCGAAGGCAAGGGAGCTTTTTGTTCTTGTTAAGTTTTATTGGCATCACGCTCGTCTCTTTACAGTAAGAGGTCAGCCCACACCCTAGAATGTAGAATTTTCGGGACAAAAAAAAGAAAAAAAAAAAAAAGTGGGGCAGCGCTCTGGCAAGCAAGCTAGGACTCGGTGGGGTGGCAGGTCCCAAAACGGCCAACCCAAAGAAGAAGAACAAGAAACAGGTTAATTGGTGACCGGCCACTTCGGGGCAGGGAGGAAGAGGAGAAAAGTCTGCTAGAACCTAAGGATATATATATATATGTATATATATATATACCACAACCCTGAAAGGAAAGTGCCTTCTAGAACAAAGGTAAAAAAAAAAAAAAGAAAAAAGAAAAAAAAGACAAAAAATAAATTCATCATTAGGACAGAGATCTGTTCCAGTTTTCCTTTCCCTGGGACAGTAAAATAATGCTTTTGCATGTTAATAATAAGGGGAGGAAGTTTGAAAAGCCTGGGGCAGAGGGAGAAGAAAAAAAAAAAACAAAAACAAAATAATAAACGAAAAAAAAGGCAGTTTTTGAAAAGCATGGAGCAGACGGTGACAAAAAAAAATAAAAAATAATAAACGTAAAAAAGAAAAAGGCAGTTTGAAAAGACTATCAGATGGAGGAAGGGGGAAAAAATAAACGAAAAAAAAAAGGGAGTTTTGAAAAATGTGAGGCTGGGAGGGGAAAAAAAATAAATGAGAAAAAGGGAGTTTGGAAAAGCATGGATCAGAGGATGAAAAAAAAAAAACGGAAAATGTGTTCTGAAAAATGTGGAGAAGGGAGGGGAAAAAATAAACGAAAAAAAGATAGTCTTGAAAAGCGTGGAGGAGGAGGGAAAATAAACGAAAAAAAAAGGAGTTTTGAAAAGCGTGGAGGGAAAAAAATAAACGAAAAAAAGACTTGAAAAGTGTCGAGCAGGGGGAAAAAATAAACGAAAAAAAGGGAGTTTTGGAAAGCGTGGAGCAGAGGGGTGAAAAAAATGAACGAAAAGAAGGGGAGTTTTGGAAAGCGTGGGGCAGAGGGAAAAAATAAAACGAAAAAAAGCAGTCACGAAAAATATGGAGCAGGGAGGAAAAAAATGAAGAAAAAAGGGAGTTTTGAAAAATGTGGAGCAGGTAGGAAAAAAAACGAAAAAAAGTTTTGAAAGGCATGGAGCAGAGAGGGGGGAAAAAAATAAACGAAAAACTAACAGACACTGAGAATTTCCATTTCCGAAATAACAATCCATTCTATCGATCGCACGTAACCGTCGCGCACTCTGCAAAAAATCAGCGCGTTTTGGGGAAATTTAGACACGGGAGGGAACTCACTGTACACAAGTTTTCCCCCTCTCCCCGGGAAGAGATGCGAAAGCTTTTTTTTTTTTGGCTCTAAAGTCTTTTTTTTTTTTTTGACGATAAAAAGGTGTCCATCATTCTTGCTGCGTCTGGGACTTGCGGGGTTCCAAGAATCACCAACTAAAAAAAAAACAAAAAAACAAACAAACAAAAAAAACCACTCTGTGAAAACGCTGACGCCAAGCGTTGGGGACGTTTCCACACATCATCCGAGGATTTCTGGCGCTAATTCATAACGTTTTCTTTTCTCTCTCTCTATTATTTGTTTTTAATCGGTTGCATATATTAACATGTACTATAAGATTTTTTTTTTCTAAAGAAGCCATTACATAATAATAATAATAATAATAAATGGATACTTGTAAAAAGATCTGATTAGTTAAAAGTGACAAGCGTTTTTAACAGATACGTACAAAAACTCAGCTGTGGGGGTGGGTGGTGGAGAGACATGTGTGGGGGGGTCGGACTTGGGGTCAGGGGGAGGGTGTGAGCCTGTGAATGAAGCCAGGTCGGAGGTCAGGGGTCAGCGGCCTTCTCCAAGGTGGTGGGGGGAGGCGAGGGGGCGGGGCGGCGGCCTTCCAAAAATGGGGAGGTCAAAAGGCCACAGAAGGCCTTTCGAAAAAAACAAAGGAAAAAAAAAAAAAAAAACAAAACAAAAAAACTAACAGACCTGGATAACTCATGAGACACGGATCAACGGTAAACAGTTCTGTCTGTCCGTCCGTCATTTTTTCACCAGTTGGACAAAAAAAAAAAAAAAAAAAAAAAAGGCTTCCCAGGATGGTGGCTCCGTGAAATGGGAACGGCGGGGTCAGCCCCTTGTGCCGGGGACAAGGGCTCAAATCTGGGGGGGGAAACGGGGAAGCCCCCGACCTCACCACCCCCCAGCCGAGGAAGCCGGCCCAGGCGCGCGTCGGATCTTTGCGTGTGCGCGTCGGATCTTTGCGTGTGCGCGTCGGATCTTTGCGTGTGCGCGTCGGATCTTTGCGTGTGCGCGTCGGATCTTTGCGTGCGCGCGTCAGATCTTTGTGTGTGCATGTTGCGTGTCTGTCATGTGTGTGTCATGTGTGCGTCATGTGTGAGTCTCGTGGGGGTTTAATTTGGCAGCTGGACGCGGGGACAGACGACCGGGGCTGGTTTGGGGGGACAGGACGCGGGAAAAGGGGGCGTCGCGTTGAAGGCCTAAGTCGAGCCGCCTGCGGGGGCGGGGCGGGCTCCGGGTCCGCTCAGCAGCTGCAGCTCTCGGCCGACGCCTTGGCCCGGTCGTTCTTGTCCAGTTTGATGGGCTCGGGGAACTCGTTGTACAGCTCCACCTCCGTCTCCTGGGGCAGGGACAGACAGAGACAGAGAGACACAGAGACAGAGAGAGACAGAGACACAGAAACAGGAGAGTGACAGAGACAGAGAGAGAGAGACACAGAAAGAGAGACACAGAGACAGAGAGACAGACACAGAGAGAGACAGAGACTCAGAAACAGTGACAGAGACAGAGAGACACAGAGACAGAGAGACAGAGTGACACAGAGACAGACACAGAGAGTGACACAGAGAGAGATACAGAGACAGAGATAGAGACAGAGACATACAGAGAAAGAGACAGAACAAGAGAGAAAGAGACAGAGACAGAGAGACAGAAACAGATGGAGAGACAGAAAAAGAGATGGAGAAGACAGAGAAAGAAACAGAGAGACACAGAGACAGAGAAAGACAGGGAGACAGAGATATACAGAGAGAGACAGACAAAGATACAGAGAGACAGAAAGATAAAAGACAGAACAAGAGAGAAAGAGAGACAGAAACAGATGGAGAGACAGAGACAGGGAAAGACAGAGACAAAGAGACAGAAAGAGACAGAGAGAAAGAAAGAGAGAAAGAGAGAGAGAGACACAGAAACAGAAAATGAGACAGAGAAGACAGAGACAATGAGACAGAGACAGACAGAAGAGACAGGGACAGAGAGAGACAGAAACAGAGACAGACAGAGACAAAGAGAGACAGAGAGAGACAGAGACAAAGAGAAACAGAGACAGAAAGAGACAGAGAGACAGAGACAGAGAGAAAGAGACAGAGAGAAACAGACACACAGGGACAAACAGAGAGACAGAGAGAGAGAGAGGCCGGTGACTTGGAGCACACAGAGATGCCATCCTTCACTCCCACGCATCCTTCCAGAATGCTGGTCTATTTTCATTTTATTTTCTCAAAGTCAGAGTCTCGCTCTCTCGCCGGGCTAGAGTGAGTGCCGTGGCGTCAGCCTCGCTCACAGCAGCCTCCGACTCCTGGCCTCCAGCGAGCCTCCTGCCTCGGCCTCCCTCCCGAGTAGCTGGGATGACAGGCATGCGCCTCCACGCCCGGCTCGTTTTTTCTATATATATTTTTAGTCGTCTATCTCGTTTCTTTCTTTCTTTCTTTTTTTTTTAGTAGAGACGGGGCTGGCCTCCAACTCCTGACCTCGACCGATCCTCCCACCTCGGCCTCCCGGGAGTGCCGGGACCACAGTTGTGACTGAGCCCCCGCGCCCGGCCTGTCTCCTCCGACAGGTCGGGGCCGCGACCTTGGGCAGCTCTAACGTCCGCACGACAGAAAACAGAGACGGGGCCCAGGACACGCACGGGGCGGCCTCAACCACGGCCTTCTCGGGCCGTCTATCTTCAAGACAGTCCACAAAAAGAAAAAAAAAAAAAAAAAAAAGGTGGAATTTCTAGAAGCTTCCGCAAAACGTGCCACACAACCGTCTCAGATAAACAAGCAAGGTTCTTCCGGCCAAACGCAGAGAACAGCTGGCGAGGCCGGAAGGTTGGAGGCTGGAAGATGGGAGGCCGGAAGGTTGGAGGCCGGAAGATGGGAGGCCGGAAGGATGGAGGCCGGAAGATGGGAGGCCGGAAGGTTGGAGGCTGGAAATGGGAGGCCGGAAGATGGGAGGCCGGAAGATGGGAGGCCGGAAGATGGGAGGCCAGAAGATGGGAGGCCGGAAGATGGGAGGCCGGAAGGTTGGAGGCCGGAAGGTTGGAGGCCGGAAGATGGGAGGCCGGAAGATGGGAGGCCGGAAGATGGGAGGCCGGAAGATTGGAGGCCGGAAGATGGGAGGCCGGAAGGTTGGAGGCCGGAAGATTAGAGGCCGGAAGATGGGAGGCCGGGTGAGGCCCCAGAGGGCGGGGCAGGCCGGGGGCCCTACCTGCTTGAGCGCGTTCCGGGCGATGGTCTGGAAGGCCTGCTCCACGTTGATGGCCTCCTTGGCGCTGGTCTCGAAGTACGGGATGTTGTTTTTGCTGTAGCACCAGGCCTGGGCCCGCTTCGTGGCCACCTGCAAGGAAGGAAGGACGGACGGAAGGTCACACAAGGGCTCGTGAGGCTCAGCCTCAACGGACTGGGATCAAGCGAGCCTCCTGCCTCGGCCTCCCTCCCGAGTAGCTGGGACCACGGGCGTGCGCCACCACGCCCGGCTCGGTTTTTCTATGTATTTTTAGTCGTCCAGCTCATTTCCTTTTTTTTTTTAAGATGGAGTCTCACTCTGGGGCTCAGGCTGGCCTCGGACTCGGGGCCTCGAGCGATCCTCCTGCCTCGGCCTCCCTCCCGAGTAGCTGGGACTACAGGCGTGCGCCATCACGCCCGGCTCGTTTTTTCTGTATATTATTAGTTGTCCAGCTCATTTCTTTCTTTTTTTTTTTTTTAGTAGAGACCGGGGGCTCTCGCTCTTGCTCAGGCTGGCCTCAAACTCCTGGCCTCCAAAGATCCTCCAGCCTCGGTCTCCCAGAGTGCTGGGATGTACATAGAAACGTATAGAAAGGATATAGAAATATAGAAATAGGAAAAATAGAAATATAGAAACAGAAAGGATATGCAAAGTAAAGTATATACAAATGTGCTGGGCATGCCAAAAAAAAAAAAAAAATAGAAAGAAATGAGCTGGACAACTAAAAATATATAGAAAAAGTTAGCCGGGCGCGGTGGCGCGTGCCTGTTATTGTAGCACTCTGGGAGGCCGAGGAGGGAGGATCTCTGGAGGTCGGGAGATCGAGGCCGGCCTGAGCAAGAGCGAGTCCCCGTCTCTACTAAAAAAATAAGGAAATTAGCTGGACAGCTAAAAAATATATAGAGAGAAAAAATTAGCTGGGCACCGAGGCTGACGCCTGTAATCTCAGCACTGTGGGAGGCCAAGGAGGGAGGATCGCTGGAGGTCAGGAGTGGGAGGCCAGCCTGAGCAAGAGCGAGACCCCGTCTCTACTAAAAAAAAAAAATAGACATTAATTTTAGGCCAACTAATATATAGAAAAAATGAGCCGGGCGTGGTGGCGCACGCCTGTAGTCCCAGCTACTTGGGGAGAAGACTGAGGCAGGAGGATCGCTCGAGGCCGGGAGGTGGAGGCTGCTCTGAGTGAGGCTGACGCCATGGCACTCTAGCCGGGGTGACAGACTGAGACTCTGTCTCGTAAAAAAGAAATAAAAAGAATAAAAACTAACTCCAGGCTGGGTGCAGGGGCTCACGCCTGTCATCCCGGCACTCTGGGAGGCCGAGGCAGGAGAATCGCTCGAGGCCAGGAGTTGGAGGCCAGCCTGGGCAAGAGCGAGACCCCGTCTCTACTAAGAAAATCAGAAAGAAACGAGGTGGACGACTAAAAATATATGTAGAAAACATGAGCCGGGCGTGGTGGCGCACGCCTGTAGTCCCAGCTACTGGGGAGGGAGGCTGAGGCAGGAGGATGGTGGGAGGTCAGGAGTTGGAGGCCAGCCTGGGCAAGAGCGAGACCCCGTCTCTACTATAAATAGAAAGAAATTAATTGGACAAGTAATATATATAGAAAAAACGAGCCGGGCGTGGCGGCGCATGTCTGTCGTCCCAGCTACTCGGGAGGGAGGCCGAGGCAGGAGGCTCGCTCGAGGTCAGGAGTCGGAGGCTGCTGTGAGCGAGGCTGACGCCACGGCGCTCACTCCAGCCCGGGTGACGACAGAGCGAGACTCTGCCTCAAAAAAAAAAAAAAAAAATATGAAAAACACAAAAGGCGAGCCCAGGAGGCGATGTGAGGCTCAGGGAGCAACGGTGGAGGCCGGGAGCCTCGACGCCGGGGGACGGAAGCCAGGTCACCTGTCCCCACCCCCGGGGGGGCCTCAGAGGAGGCCGGTCTGCAAGATGGTTGCCACGGCGCCAGGCAGGAACCCCTTGCCGGCAGCAGCCTCTAGAACGTTCCAGGCCCGGAAGCTTCTAGAACCTTCCAGAACCTTCTAGAACCTTCCAGAGCCTTCCGCCGGGCCGGGCGGCTCACCTGTCTGCTCTCGAGGTCGATCTTGTTGCCCAGGACGACGAAGGGGAAGTTCTCGGGGTCGCGCGGGCTGGCCTGGATGAGGAACTCGTCGCGCCAGCTGTCCAGCGTCTTGAAGGTGTTGGGCGCCGTGACGTCGAAGACCAGCACGCAGCAGTCGGCGCCGCGGTAGAACGCCACGCCCAGAGACTGGAACCGCTCCTGCCCCGCCGTGTCCCAGATCTGCGGGGACAGCGCGCTCAGCCCTCGCCGGGCGGGGCGTGGGGACAAAGACAGAGACAGAGAGACAGCAAGAGATAGAAAGACACAGTGACAGAGACAGAGACACACAGAGAGAGACAGAGAGAAAGACGCAGAGACAGAGACACACAGAAAGAGAAACAGAGACACAGAGAGACAGAGAGACTCAGAGACAGAGACACAGTAACAGAGAGAGACAGAGGCAGAGACAGTAACAGAGACAGAGACAGAGACAGAGAGACTCAGAGACAGAGACACAGTAACAGAGAGAGACAGAGAGACAGAGACAGAGAGACTCAGAGACAGAGACACAGTAACAGAGAGAGACAGAGAGACAGAGACACTCAGAGACAGAGACACAGTAACAGACAGAGGCAGAGACACAGTAACAGAGACACAGAGAGAGAGACAGACTCAGAGACAGTAACAGAGAGACACAGAGACAGAGAGACTCAGAGACACAGTAACAGAGAGACACAGAGAAACAGAGACACAGTAACAGAGACAGAGACAGACACAGAGACAGAAAGAGACAGAGATAGAGATAGACACAGAGACAGAGAAACAGAGAGACAGAGACAGAAACAGACAGACACACAGAAAGACACAGAGACAGAGAGACAGAGAAAGAGAAAGAAAGTGACAGAGACAGAGAGACAGAGACACAGAGACAGACACAGACAGAAACAGAGAGACAGAGACAGAGACACAGAGACAGAGAAAGAGATAGAAAAAGGCAGAGACAGAGAAAGACACAGAGACAAAGAGAGAAAGAGACAGACAGACAAAAGACAGAGACAGACAGAGTTATGGGGCAGGGGGTGGTCCCAGGAACCGGGCTGGATGTCAGAGCCACCCACAGATGAGCGACTTCAAAATCAAGGAAGCAAGGCCAGGAGCGGAGGCTCACGCCTATCATCCCTGCACTCTGGGAGGCCGAGGCTGGAGGATCGCTCGAGGCCAGGAGTTGGAGGCCAGCCTGAGCAAGAGCGAGACCCCGTCTCTACTAAAAAAAATAGAAAGAAATGGCCGGGCGCGGTGGCTCACGCCTGTAATCCTAGCTCTTGGGAGGCCGAGGCGGGCGGATCGCTCGAGGTCAGGAGTTCAAAACCAGCCTGAGCAAGAGCGAGACCCCGTCTCTACTATAAATAGAAAGAAATCAATTGGCCAACTAATATATATATAAAAAATTAGCCGGGCGTGGTGGCACATGCCTGTAGTCCCAGCTACTCGGGAGGCTGAGGCAGGAGGATTGCTTGAGCCCAGGAGTTTGAGGTTGCTGTGAGCGAGGCTGACGCCACGGCACTCACTCTAGCCTGGGCAACAAAGTGAGACTCTGTCTCAAAAAAAAAAAAAAAAAAAAAAAATAGAAAGAAATGAGCTGGACAACTAAAAAATATATATATATACATATATATAAAGTAAAATGAGCCAGGTAGTCCCAGCTACTCAAGGGGAGGCCGAGGCGGGAGGCTCGCTCGTGGTCAGGAGTTGGAGGCCAGCCTGGGCAAGAGCGAGACCCCGTCTCTACTAAAAATGGAAAGAAATTAATTGGCCAACTAAAAATATATAGAGAAAAAATGAGCCGGGCGTGGTGGCGCATGCCTGGAGTCCCAGCTACCAGGGAGGGAGGCCGAGGCAGGAGGATCATTGCTTGAGGCCAGGAGTCGGAGGCTGCTGTGAGCGAGGCTGACGCCACGGCGCTCACTCCAGCCCGGGCGACAGAGCCAGACTGTGCCTCAAAATAAAAAAAAGAAAGAAAGAAAGAAATTGGCCAACTAAAAATAAATAAATAAACAAAAAAGGGAACAAGCTCAATAAACGATTCTTGTTTTTTTTAAAAAAATGCTGCTGCCAGTTTTCCATGCCTATAAATAACTTACGAATAAACATTAATATACAGGGCTTTTGTTTTTTTTTTTTTAAACAGAGTCTCGCTCTGTCACCCGGGCTAGAGTCCCGTGGCTTCAGCCTCACTCACAGCAGCCTCCAACTCCTGGCCTCGAGCGAGCCTCCTGCCTTGGCCTCCCTCCCGAGTAGCTGGGACGACAGGCATGCGCCTCCACGCCCGGCTCGTTTTTTCTCTATATATTTTTAGTTGGCCAATTAATTTCTTTCTATTTTTTAGTAGAGACGGGGTCTCGCTCTTGCTCAGGCTGGCCTCCACCTCCTGACCTCGAGCGATCCTCCCTCCTCGGCCTCCTCCCAGAGTGCTGGGACGACAGGCATGCGCCACCACGCCCGGCTCATTTTCTCTATATGTTTTTATATTTGTAGTTGTCCAGCTCCTTTCTTTCTATTTTCAGTGGAGACGGGGTCTCGCTCTTGCCCAGCCTGGTGTCAAACTCCTGACCTCCAGCGATCCTCCTGCCTCAGCCTCCCTCCCCGAGTAGCTGGGACTACAGGCATGCGCCTCCACGCCCGGCTCATTTTTTTTTCCTATATATTTTTAGTTGTCCAGCTCATTCCTATCTTTTTTTTAGTAGAGACGGGGTCTCGCTCTTGCTCAGGCCGGCCTCCACCTCCTGACCTCGAGCGATCCTCCCGCCTCGGCCTCCCAGAGCGCTGGGACGACAGGCATTTGAGCCTCCGCGCCCGGCCCGTTCAGCTCATTTCAACGCTCTGTTTTCACTTCTTGAAGTTCTCAGTATTCCATATCCTCATTTTTTTTTTTATAGCGCCCCTTCCCATCGTGTTTCTATTCCTTTTTAAAATATCTCCAGTCATTGTGAGCATTTCTTGCGGGACTTTATTTCCCCTTGTGAGGATGAGGTCACCTTCGCTCACGAGGTCATTAACATCCGCGTGGGACAGGCTTCCCTTTGTTTTTTAGCCACGAGTTAAGAAGGGCTTCTGCGATCAATTCTTTTCCTGTTTTTTTTTTTGGGAGACAGAGTCTCACTTTCTTACCCGGGCTAGAGTGAGTGCCGGGGCGTCAGCCTCACTCACAGCAGCCTCCGACTCCTGGCCTCGATCGATCCTCCTCCCTCGGCCTCCGTCCCGAGTAGCTGGGACTACAGGCATGCGCCTCCACGCCCGGCTCGTTTTTTAAAATATATTTTTAGTTGGTCAGTTAATTTCTATTTTTAGTAGAGACGGGGTCTCGCTCTCGCTCAGGCTGGCCTCCAACTCCTGACCTCGAGCGATCCTCCCGCCTCGGCCTCCCAGAGTGCTGGGATTACAGTACTGAGCCACCAAGCCCGGCTCATCTTTTTCTCTATATATTAGTTGGCCAATTAATTTCTTTCTCTTTATAGTAGAGGCGCGGTCTCGCTGTTGCTCAGGCTGGCCTCTACCTCCCGACCTCGAGCGATCCTCCTGCCTCGGCCTCCCTCCCGAGTAGCTGGGACTACAGGCATGCGCCACCACGCCCGGCCTAATTTTTTCCAAATTTATTTTTATTTGGCCAGTTAATTTCTTTCTATTTTTTTTTTTTTTGGTAGAGACGGGGTCTCGCTCTTGCTCAGGCTGGCCTCCAACTCCTGACCTCGAGCGATCCTCCAGCCTCAGCCTCCCACAGTGCTGGGATTACAGGCGTGAGCCTCCGCGCCCGGTTCTTTTTTTTTCTATTTTTAGTTGTTTGGCTAATTTTCTTTCTAATTTTAGTAAAGACGGGGTCTCGCTCTTGCTGAGGCTGGCCTCCAACTCCTGACCTCGAGCGAGCCTCCCGCCTCGGCCTCTTGAGTAACTGGGACCACAGGCATGCGCCACCATGCCCACCTCATTTTTTCTATTTTTAGTTGTTTGGCTATTTTTTTTTCTATTTTTAGTAGAGGCGGGGGTCTCCAGCGTGCTCAGGCTGGTTTCGAACTCCTGACCTGGATAACGATCCTCCCATCTCGGCCTCCTCCCGAGTAGCTGGGATGACAGGCATGCGCCACCACGCCAGGCTCCTTTTTTATATTTTTAGTTGTTTGGCTAATATTATTTCTATTTTTAATACAGACCGGGGTCTCCCTCTTGCTCAGGCTGGCCTCCAACTGCTGACCTCGAGCGAGCCTCCCGCCTCGGCCTCCCAGAGTGCCGGGATGACAGGCGTGAGCCTCCGCGCCCGGGCCTGTGCTAAATTCTTCAAGACCAGGATTTCTGTACCATGTAGAGTACGGAGCTCAAATTCCACACGACAAAGCCCCAAACCCGGACTTCAGACAGAAACGTTGCCACTTCCTCAGGCTGGGTTTTCTAGCCTCGCTTTCACAACCTTCCTAAGTCCTGGGGGGTGGGAGGCGGGTGTTTTAGGGATGTCAGTTCTGCTTCTCTGGCCTCGTGCTCTTCTATCTCTTGGCCCCGCCAGAATTCACAAAAGTCTTTTCTCTGGGCCGGGCGCGGAGGCTCACACCTGTCATCCCAGCACTGTGGGAGGCCGAGGCGGGAGGATTGCTGGAGGTCAGGAGTTGGAGGCCAGCCTGAGCAAGAGCGAGACCCCGTCTCTACTAAAAATAGAAATTAATTGGCCAACTAAAAATACATAGAAAAAACTGAGCTGGGCGTGGTGGCGCATGCCTGTAGTCCCAGCTACTCGGGAGGGAGGCTGAAGCAGGAGGCTCGCTGGAGGCCAGGAGGTGGAGGCTGTTGTGAGCGAGGCTGACGCCACGTCACTCACTCTACCCCGGGCGACAGAGCGAGACTCTGTCTCAAATAAATCAATCAATACATAAGCAAATAAAAAAAAGTAACAAAAAAAAAAAAAAAAAAGACAACAGGGCTGGGCATGGTGGCCCATGCCCGTCATCCCAGCACTCTGGGAGGCCGAGGCAGGAGGATCGTTGGAGGTCAGGAGTTCGAGGCCAGCCTGAACAAGAGCGAGACCCCGTCTCTACTATAAATAAAAAGAAATAAATTGGCCAACTAAAAATATATAGGAAAAAAAAATGATCTGGGCACGGTGGCTCACGCCTGTCATCCCAGCACTCTTGGGAGGCCAAGGCGGGAGGATCACTGGAGGTCAGGAGTTGGAGGCCGGCCTGAGCAAGAGCGAGACCCCGTCTCTACTATAAACAGAAACAAATTAACTGGCCAACTAAAAATACACATAGAAAAAAAACGAGCCGGGCGTGGTGGCGCACGCCTGTCGTCCCAGCTACTCGGGAGGGAGGCCGAGGCGGGAGGATCGCTCAAGAGGCCAGGAGTCGGAGGCTGCTGTGAGCGAGGCTGACGCCACGGCACTCACTCTAGCCCGGCGGGCGGCAAAGCGAGACTCGTCTCCAAAAAAAAAAAACTAAAATAACAAAAACAACAAACAAAAACACAACAGGACTGGAAGACGCGGGAAGGGTCACAGCGAGCAAAAGGTGGAGGCCCGGCCGGGAGGCCCGCTTACCTGCATGGTCACTAGCCTGTCGTCCACCATGACCTCCTTGGTGAGGAAGTCTGCTCCTATTGTGGCTTTGTACTGGTTGCTGAACTTCTTGTTGACATACTGGTTCATGAGAGACGTCTTACCGACCCTGAAATTTGAGAGGAAAAACAAAAACAGAAAAAACAGACACGGATATAAGTCAGAGAGAAAGGGCCTGAACCTCACGCTGATCCTTGCATGTTAAAAAAAAAAAAAAAAAAAAAAAAAAAAAAAAAAAATCTGGCCCGGGCGCGGAGGCTCACCCGTCTCATCCCAGCACTCTTGGGAGGCCGAGGCGGGAGGATCGCTGGAGGTCAGGAGGTCGAGGCCAGCCTGAGCAAGAGCGAGACCCCCCCGTCTCTAGTATTAAAAAATACAAAGAAAATGGACCAAACAAGTAAAAATAGAAAAAAAAATTAGCCGGGCGTGGTGGCGCACGCCTGTAGTCCCAGCACTGTGGGAGGAGGCCGAGGAGGGAGGCTCGCTCGAGGTCAGGAGTTGGAGGCCGGCCTGAGCAAGAGCGAGAACCCCGTCTCTACTAAAAATAGAAGGAAATGAGCTGGACAACTAAAAACATATAGAAAAAAATGAGCCGGGCGTGGTGGCGCATGCCAGGAGGTTGAGGCGGGAGGATCGCTCGAGGTCAAGAGTTGGAGGCCAGCCTGAGCAAGAACGAGACCCCCTGTCTGCTATAAAAAAAAAAATAGAAATAAAATTATCCAAACAAGTAAAAATAGAAAAAAAAAATAAGCCAGGCGCGGTGGCGCATGCCTGTAGTCCCGGCACTCTGGGAGGCCGGGGCAGGAGGATCGCTCGAGGTCAGGAGGTGGAGGCCAGCCTGAGCCCAAGAGCGAGACCCCGTCTCTACTAAAAAAAAAAAAAAAAAAAAAAAATAGAAAGAAATTAGCCAGACATATTTTTTATGTATATAAAAAAACGTTTTGCGTATATATGTTTTATGTTATATATAAATATACATAATAAATATATAATATATAAAATATATGTTTATATAAATATATAAAAATATATGTTTTATGTATATTTACATAGAAAAATATATACTTCATATATATATTTCTATATAAAAACATATAGAAATATATACAACAAAAACGAGCCGGGCGTGGAGGCGCATGCCTGTAGTCCCAGCTACTCGGGGGGGAGGCCGAGGCAGGAGGCTCGCTGGAGGCCAGGAGGTGGAGGCCGCTGTGAGCGAGGCCGACGCCACGGCACTCACTCCAGCCCGGGCGACAGAGTCAGACTCTGTCTCAAAAAAAAAAAAAAGAAAGAAAAAAAATAAAAATCTGGCGTATAAAGGGTTCGTCTGGGCGACTGGAATAAGCGGCCGAGACAGAGACCGCTGGGGTGTGCGGGGGGCCGGGCGGTCTGGAATGGAGCTGCTCGCCTGCGTTTATTGTCGCCGTCGTCATTTTTTCAAAAAAAAAAATCTTAAGTCTTCAAATCTGTTTCTTTTGTTTTGTTTTGTTTTGTTTTTTTCTCGCCCAGACACAGCCGGGAGCCCACGGCCCCACAGCCCGGCCGGCGGGGACGCCACCGCCCGCGACCCCGGCCCACTCGGCCGCCCGGCCCCGGAGCGCGGCCACAGGGGGAGCGGGCGCTGCGTGGAGGGGCTGCCTGCACAGGGAAGAGAGAAAGAAGCGGAAGGAAGGGAAGGAAGGAAGGAAAGAGGAAAGAAATGGAAAGAGAAAAAGAAAAGGAAGGCAAGAAGGAAAGAGACAAAGGAAGGGAGAGAGAGAGAGAGAGAGAGGGAGGGAGGGAGGGAGGGAGGGAGGGAGGGAGGAGAGAAGGAAGGAGGGAAGGAAGGAAGGAAGAAAGGAAGGAAGGAAGGAAGGAAGGAAGGAAGGGAGGAAAGGAAGGAAGGAAGGAAGGAAGGAAGGAAGGAAGGAAGGAAGGAAGGAAGGAAGGAAGGAAGGAAGGAAGGAAAGGAAGGAAAGGAAGGAAGGAATGAAAGGAAGGAAGGAAGGAAGGAAAGGAAGGAAGGAAGGAAGGAAGGAAGGAAGGAAGGAAGGAAGGAAGGAAGGAAGGAAGGAAGGGAAGGAAGGAAGGAAGGAAGGAAAGGAAGGAAGGAAGGAAGGAAGGAAGGAAGGAAGGAAGGAAGGAAAGAGGAAAGAAATGGAAAGAGAAAAAGAAAAGGAAGGCAAGAAGGAAAGAGACAAAGGAAGGGAGAGAGAGAGAGAGAGAGAGGGAGGGAGGGAGGGAGGGAGGGAGGGAGGAGAGAAGGAAGGAGGGAAGGAAGGAAGGAAGAAAGGAAGGAAGGAAGGAAGGAAGGAAGGGAGGAAAGGAAGGAAGGAAGGAAGGAAGGAAGGAAGGAAGGAAGGAAGGAAGGAAGGAAGGAAAGGAAGGAAAGGAAGGAAGGAATGAAAGGAAGGAAGGAAGGAAGGAAAGGAAGGAAGGAAGGAAGGAAGGAAGGAAGGAAGGAAGGAAGGAAGGAAGGAAGGAAGGAAGGAAGGAAGGAAGGAAGGGAAGGAAGGAAGGAAGGAAAGGAAGGAAGGAAGGAAGGAAGGAAGGAAGGAAAGAGGAAAGAAATGGAAAGAGAAAAAGAAAAGGAAGGCAAGAAGGAAAGAGACAAAGGAAGGGAGAGAGAGAGAGAGAGAGAGGGAGGGAGGGAGGGAGGGAGGAGAGAAGGAAGGAGGGAAGGAAGGAAGGAAGAAAGGAAGGAAGGAAGGAAGGAAGGAAGGGAGGAAAGGAAGGAAGGAAGGAAGGAAGGAAGGAAGGAAGGAAGGAAAGGAGGAAGGAAGGAAGGAAGGAAGGAAGGAAGGAAGGAAGGAAGGAAGGAAAGGAAGGAAGGAAAGGAAGGAAGGAAAGGAAGGAAGGAAAGGAAGGAAAGGAAGGAAGGAAAGGAAGGAAGGAAGGAAGGAAAGGAAGGAAGGAAGGAAGGAAGGAAGGAAGGAAGGAAGGAAGGAAGGAAGGAAGGAAGGAAGGAAGGAAAGGAAGGAAGGAAGGAAGGAAGGAAGGAAGGAAGGAAGGAAGGAAGGAAGGAAGGGAAGGAAGGAAGGAAGGAAGGAAAGGAAGGAAGGAAGGAAGGAAGGAAGGAAGGAAGGAAGGAAGGAAGGAAGGAAGGAAGGAAGGAAGGAAGGAAGGGAGGGAGGGAGGGAAAGAAATAAAGGTAAGAAAAGGAAGGAAGGAAAGAAACAAAGGAAGGGAGGGAGGGAGGGAAGGAAGGAAAGAAGGAAAGAAAAGCAAAGAAAGATGGATGGAAGAATGGATGGATGGAAGGAAGAAAAAAAGGAAAGAAGAAAACAAAAGGAAAGCAGGAAAGCAGGCGGCAGGCAGGCAGGAAGGAAGGAAGGCAAGAAAAGGAAAGCAAGATGGAAGGAAGGAGTGGAGGAGGGAGGAGGGAAATGGATGGACGGACAGAGAGCTGGAGAGACAGACAGACAGACAGACGGAGGAAGCAGAGGCCCCAGGACACGGGAGGACTCAGATCCGGCCAAGCCCAGACCTGCGGGTGGGGGGGAGTGAGGCCCCTGGCGGCCGCGGCGAGAAGGGAAAGCGGCGTGGTGGAGGCCCGGGCGGAGGGAGAGGAGGCCGGAGGGGGTAGCGGCAGACACTCACCCCGAGTCTCCCAGGATGATGACCTTCAGCAGGACCTTCTTCCTAGACGTCATCCTTCCAACTGGGGAGGGAAGGGGAGTCGGGGGTCAGCGGGGCGGGGACACGCACCTGCCCGGGGCGCGAGGGCCTCCCTGCCACCCAGGGGACCCCGAGAAGGGACCCCGAGAAGGGACCCGCCAGCCCTCAGGACCCCCACAGTGGGTAGAGCCGCACGCCAGGGCCGGCCGCCCCCCGCGGGTCCCAGAGTGTCACCTCGCTTGGGTGCGGGTCCATCGCTCGAGGCCGGGAGGTCGAGGCCGGCCCGAGCAAGAGCGAGACCCCGTCTCTACTAAAAAAAAAAAAAAGAAAAAAAAAAAAGAAACGAGCTGGACGACTAAAAATATATATAGAAAAAAACGAGCCGGGCGTGGTGGCGCGTGCCTGGAGTCCCAGCTACCAGGGAGGGAGGCCGAGGCGGGAGGCTCGCTGGAGGTCAGGAGTCGGAGGCCAGCCTGAGCAAGAGTGAGACCCCGTCTCTACTAGAAATAGAAAGAAATTAATTGGCCAACTAATATATATATAGAAAAAAATGAGCCGGGCGCGAAGCCTCAGGCCTGTCATCCCAGCACTTCGGGAGGCCGAGGCGGGAGGATCGCTCGAGGTCAGGAGTTGGAGGCCAGCCTGAGCAAGAGCGAGACCCCATCTATAGTCAAAAAATAGAAAGAAATGAGCTGGACGACTAAAAATATATAGAAAAAACAAGCCGGGCGTGGTGGCGCATGCCTGTCGTCCCAGCTACTCGGGAGGGAGGCCGAGGCAGGAGGATCGCTCGAGGTCAGGAGTTGGAGGCCGGCCTGAGTCAAAGAGTGAGACCCTGTCTCTACTAAAAAAAAAAAAAATAGAAAGAAATGAGCTGGACAACTAAAACTATACGTAGAAAGAATTAGCCGGGCGTGGTGGCGCATGCCTGGAGTCCCAGCTCCTAGGGAGGCTGAGGCAGGAGGATCGCTGGAGGCCAGGAGGTTGAGGCCAGCCTGAGCAAGAGCGAGACCCCGTCTCTACTAAAATTAGAAAGAAATTAATTGGCCGACTAAAAAAAGAATATATATATATATGAAAATTAAAAAAACAGATCTGGGCGTGGTGGTGCATGCCTGTCGTCCCAGCTACTCGGGAGGGAGGCCGAGGCAGGAGGCTCAGTGGAGGCCTGGAGTCGGAGGCTGCTCTGAGCGAGGCTGACGCCACGGCGCTAACTCTAGCCCGGGCGACAAAGCGAGACTCTGTCTCAAAAAAAAAAAAAAAAAAAAAAAAAAAGCAGTATGTACTGACATGGAAAAATATGTACTATATGTGGTTGAATTTTTAAAAAGCAAACTAGCTTGAAGACTGTCACTTGCCCTTGAATAAAAAAAAGAAAAAATGAAAAAAAAAATAAAAAGCAAACTAGAAAAGAGTATGCACTGTACTATCCATTTCAACTTTATTTACAAAAAAAAGTTTTGAATTATAGTCACCAAATTACCCAGAAAAAGAGAAAAAAAAAATTTTTACTTTAAAACATCTATACTGCTTCTATATACTTTAAAAAACAAGTCTAGTTCCTATTTTTTTTCTTTTTTTTTTTTTTTGAGACAGAGTCTCGCTCAGTCACACCCAGGCTGGAGTGAGCGCCGTGGCGTCAGCCTCGCTCACAGCGGCCTCCGACTCCTGGCCTCCACCGAGCCTCCTGCCTCAGCCTCCCTCCCGAGTAGCTGGGACCACACGCAGGCGCCACCACGCCCGGCTCGTTTTTTTTCTATGTATTTCTAGTTGGCCAATTAATTTCTTTCTATTTATATAGCAGAGACGGGGTCTCGCTCTTGCTCAGGCTGGTTTCAAATTCCTGACCTCGAGCGATCCTCCTGCCTCGGCCTCCCTCCTCAGCAGCTGGGACTCCAGGCGTGCGCCACCACATGCCCGGCTCATTTTTTTTTTCCTATATATTTTTAGTTGTCCAGCTCATTTCTTTCTATTTTTTTTTTAGTAGAGACGGGGTCTCGCTCTTGCCCGGGCCGGCTTCGACCTCCTGACCTCGAGCGATCCTCCCGCCTCGGCCTCCCTCCTAGAGTGCCGGGACGACAGGCGTGAGCCTCCGCGCCCGGCCATGAAAAAAGTATCTCACGGAGAGTTACCCCCGTACTCTCATTTTTTTTTTTTTAATTTCGGCATATTATGGGGGTACAGATTTTAAGGTTCCAATAAATGCCCTTCCCCCCCTCGTTTTTGTATTTATTTTTTTCAAATTTTATTCTTCATTTTTCTTTCTTTTTTTTTTTTTATTTAACGCGGTGAGGCCTTTGATACCACCAGTGACTCTCACTTTTCCGCAGTACAGACGGAAGCTTAGCAAAACGCACAACCAGACCGTAGCTTTCCTTCTAAAAGCTTTTACAAACCCCGTAGGCTCTGACCCGCTGCTTTCATTTTATCTCGTTTATTTTTTCCTTTAATGTTTTTTTTCTCTGAAATCTAGAATAGCCAGTGATTTTAAACAATGTCAAGAGTTCCTTTCTTTCTTTTTTTTTTTCTATATATTTTTTTATTTCAGCACATTATGGGGGTATATTTCCTATTTTTTTTTTAATTATAAATTTGCCTTTATAATACTTAACTTTTTCCTTTTCTTTTTCTGACATATAAAGAGCTTAAAGGGGGTGTGTTTCTTATTGGCAGTCGTCGATCACGACAGAAATTCTGGGTATAGCAAACAATCAAAAGCCACTTCTTAGGGAATAGGCTTCTAGTTCCTTCTTTCCAACAGTGAATAGTTTGGGGACAGACGGAGACATCAGCCTCGACCTCCCGTTAAGGCCCCTTGCTAGGGTCAGCCAGATACACGCCACATCCAGTTACGAAATAGCGTGTGGCCAAGTCCCAGAGATTCGGCAAAAGAACAGAACAGTAACGGGCTGCAGCGCTCAGGAAAAGATTTCAAAATCCAGCTAGGGCCGGGCGCGGAGGCCCACGCCTGCCGTCCCGGCGCTCTGGGAGGCCGAGGAGGGAGGATCGCTCGAGGCCAGGAGTTGGAGGCCAGCCTGAGCAAGAGCGAGACCTCGTCTCTACTAAAAAAAAAAAAATAGAAAGAAATTAGCTGGACTACTAAAAATAATATAGGGAAAAAATAAGCCGGGCCTGGTGGCTCACGCCTGTCATCCCGGCACGCGGGGAGGCTGAGGAGGGAGGATCGCTCGAGGCCAGGAGTTGGAGGCCAGCCTGAGCAAGAGCGAGACCCCGTCTCTACTAAAAATAGAAAGAAATTAATTGGCCAACTGATATATAGAAAAAAACGAGCCGGGCGTGGTGGCGCATGCCTGTCGTCCCAGCTACTCGGGAGGGAGGCCGAGGCGGGAGGATCGCTGGAGGCCAGGAGTCGGAGGCTGCTGTGAGCGAGGCTGACGCCACGGCACTCGCTCCAGCCCGGGCGACAGAGCGAGACTCTGTCTCAAAAAAAAAAAATATATTAAACATGGAAGAATCAAAACCAGGCAGGAAGAAATATAGTGAAAAAAATTTTAAAAATTACAAACAAACAAAAGTAATAAAAACACTAAACATAAACATGGCAGAATCGAAAGCAGGCAGAAAGAAAGTGAACAAATTTAAAAAGTTAAAAACGAACAAAAGTAATAAGATATTAAACATAGAAGAATGAAAAGCAGGCAGAAAGTGAAAAAAAAATTTAAAAAAGTAATAAAGATGTTAAACATGGAAGAATCAAAAGCAGGCAGGCAGAAATAAAGTAAAAAAATAAAAAAACATTAGAAACAAAGTAATAAAGATAATTAAACAAGGAAGAATCAAAACCAGGCAGAAAGAAAGTGAAAAAATTTTAAAAGGTAAAAACGAACAAAAGTAACAAGATACTAAACATGGAAGAATGAAAAGCAGGCAGAAAGAAAGTGGGAAAAAATTTTAAAAAGTAATAAAGATATTAAACATGGAAGAATGAAAAGCAGGCAGGCATAAATAAAGTAAAAAATATTAAAAAGAAAGTATTAAAGGAAATTAAACATGGAAGAATCAAACGCAGGCAGAAAGAAAGTGAAAAAATTTAAAAAGTTAAAAACAAAAGTGATAAAGATATTAAACATGGAAGAATCAAAAGCAGGCAGAAATAAAGTGAAAAAAAATGAAAAACAAACAAGCAAAAGTAATAAAGATATTAAACATGGAAGAATCAAAAGCAGGCAGGCAGAAATAAAGTAAAAAAGTAAGAAATATTAAAAACAAACAAAGTAATAAAGATAATTAAACAAGGAAGAATCAAAACCAGGCAGAAAGAAAGTGAAAAAAATTCAAGAAGTTAAAAACAAACAAAAGTAATAAGAAACTAAACATGAAAAGAATCCAAAGCAGGCAGAAAGAAAGTGGAAAAAAAAAATTAAAAACAAACATACAAAAGTAATAAAGATATTAAACATGGAAGAACCAAAAGCAGGCAGAAAGAAATAAAGGGAAAATATTAACAAAATTAAAAACAAACAAAAGGAATAAAGACATTAAACAACAACAAAAACATGACAGACCAGAATGATGGAGCATTTTTTTTTTTTCCCCAGTGAGGCCGGCAGGAAGCAGATATCCTCGTAAACACACAATTACATAACAACTATTTTCAAAAACAGCCCAAGGCATTTGATATCAACCCTGGATTATCCCGGGCATTTAACTCGCAAAACAGGCCGCCCAGAGATTTCTGAGAAAAGCCTGTGATGGAGGCCGGGCCGGGCGCGGAGGCTCGCGCCTGTCGTCCCGGCACTCTGGGAGGCCCAGGCGGGAGGCTCGCTGGAGGTCAGGAGTTCGAGGCTGGCCTGAGCAAGAGCGAGACCCCATCTCTACTAAAACAAACAGAAAGAAATGAGCTGGACGACTAAAGATATGTAGAAAAACATAAGCCGGGCGTGCCTGTAGTCCCAGCTACTCGGGAGGGAGGCCGAGGCGGGAGGATCGCTCGAGGTCAGGGGTTCGAAACCAGCCTGAGCAAGAGCGAGACCCCGTCTCTACTAAAAAATAGAAAGAAATTAATATTGGCCAACAAATATATATAGAAAAAAAACGAGCCGGGCGTGGTGGCGCGTGCCTGTCGTCCCAGCTACTCGGGAGGGAGGCCGAGGCAGGAGGATCGCTTGAGGCCGGGAGTTGGAGGCTGACAAAAAAAAAAAAAAAAAAAAGACAAGGCTGTGGCATCCCTGACACTCCCAGGTTCCCAAGACTTCCCTCGACACACTCCCTGGCGTTTTGTTCTGTCCCAACTGCCGGCAGGACCAGGCGACCAGGAATCTGGCACCCTGATCCCCAAGGCGGTGGCGACATTCGACACTTGTCACTTCAAGCAAATAAAACAAGGGGCCAGTGACATTCGGTCACCACTGCAAAGCAACTCCCAACCTGGCTTTCTGCTCCAAGGAAACATTCTGAAATTCGTTATTGAGGCCCGGTGGCGCACGCCTGTCGTCCCGGCACTCTGGGAGGAGGCCGAGGCGGGAGGATCGCTGGAGGTCGGGAGTTCGAGGCCAGACCCTGAGCAAGCGCGAGAGAGACTCCTGTCTCTACTCAAAATGTAGAAAGAAATTAACTGGACAACTAGAAATATGTAGAAAAAATTAGCCGGGCGCGAGGACTCACGCCTGTGATCCCAGCACTCTGGGAGGCCGAGGCGGGAGGATCGCTCGAGGCCGGGAGTTCGAAACCAGCCTGAGCAAGAGCGAGACCCCCATCTCTACTAAGAAAATAGAAAGAAATTAATTGGCCAACTAAAAATACATAGAAAAAATAAATACATAAAATAAAATAAAAAATAAAATTTGTTATTGAAATCTCACCCTCGAGTGTTACTAAAATTGAAACCAGTAAGGGAGACGCTGCTAAAAACCTCATTTTGATTTCCACCCACAACAAACACTTTTGCCTTCGATTCACAAATCACACTGACCACAACCAGCATCGAGAAATTAGAGGCTGGGCGTGGAGGCTCACGCCTGTCATCCCAGCAATTCTGGGAGGAGGCCGAGGCGGGAGGCTCGCTCGAGGTTAGGAGTTGGAGGCCAGCCTGAGCAAGAGCGAGACCCCGTCTCTACTATAAATAGAAAGAGATTAACTGGACAGCTAAAAATATACAGAAAAAATGAGCCGGGCGTGGTGGCGCATGCCTGTAGTCCCAGCTGCTCGGGAGGGAGGCCGGGGAGGGAGGATCGATGGAGGTCAGGCGTTGGAGGCCAGCCTGAGCAAGAGCAAGACCCCGTCTCTACCAAAAACAGAAGTTCGCTGGACAACTAAAAATACACAGAAAAAAATGAGCCGGGCGTGGTGGCACGTGCCTGTAGTCAGTCCCGGCTACTCGGGAGGGAGGCTGAGGCAGGAGGATCGCTGGAGGCCAGGAGTTGGAGGCTGCTGTGAGCGAGGCCGACACCACGGCACCCACTCTAACCTGGGCGACAGAGTGAAACTCTGTCTCAAAAAAAAAAAAGAAAGAAATCACAGCCTGGAGTGGCACTAAAATCGAAACTAGTCAGAGAGAAAGTGCTAGAAACCTCGTTTCGATCTGCAGCCACAACAGTTTTACTTTTTCACTCACAAATCACACTGACCACAAGCACCGTTAGCAAGTTAGAAAAATATACAAGGACCAGCACATAGGAAAAAAAAAAAAGCAACTCCTCGAGTTTGGCCCTAAAACTAATGCAAGAATAAAAAAGCATGAAATAAAATAAATACAAAAAAAAGTAGAAGAAGAAGAAAAGAAACTTTTACCTTTGACTCACAAACTACACTGACCACAACTGCCATTAAGAAGTTAGAAAAATGCATGTGTCTGCTCAGTGTTAAAAAAAATAAATAAATAAATAAATAAATAAATAAATAAAAAGAAGTTAGAAAAATATATAAGGACCAGCACATAGAAAAAAAAAAAAAGTCAGAAAAACTCCTCCTGGAGTTTGGCCCTAAAAACTAACAAAAGAATGAGTAAGCGTGAAAGAAAATAAATACAAAAAAAAAGAAGAAGACACTTTTTTACCTTTTACTCACAAACCACACTGACCACAACCACCATTAAGAAGTTAGAAAAATATATAAGGACCAGCACATAGAAAAAAAAAAAAAAAAAAGTTAGAAAAACTCCTTGAGTCTGGCCCTAAAACTAACGAGAGAATAAGAAAGCGTGAAATCAAATAAATACAAAAAAAAAAAAAGACGGCGAAGATGAAGAAAACACACGTTTACCTTTGATTCACAAACCAACCACACTGACCACAACCACCATTAACAAGTTAGAAAAATATATAACGACTGGCACATAGAAAAAAAAGAAGTTAGAAAAACTCCTTGAGTTTGGCCCTAAAACTAACGAAAGAGTAAGTAAGCGTGAAATAAAATAAATACAAAAAAAAGGATGATGAAGAAGAAGAAAAGACACTTTTACCTTTTACTCACAAGCCAACCACACTGACCACAACTGCCATTAAGAAGTTAGAAAAATATATAACGACTGGCACATAGAAAAAAAAAAAAAAGTTAGAAAAACTCCTTGAGTTTGGCCCTAAAACTAACGAAAGAGTAAGTAAGCGTGAAATAAAATAAATACAAAAAAAAAGTAGAAGAAAAGACACTTTTACCTTTGATTCACAAACCAACCACACCGACCACAACTGCCATTAAGAAGTTAGAAAAATATATAACGACTGGCACATAGAAAAAAAAAAAAAGTTAGAAAAACTCCTTGAGTTTGGTCCTAAAACTAATGAAAGAAATAAGAAAGCGTGAAATAAAATAAATACAAAAAAAGGATGATGAAGAAGAAGAAAAGACATTTTTACCTTTGATTCACAAACCAACCACACTGACCACAACCACCATTAAGAAGTTAGAAAAAGGCCGGGCGCGGAGGCTCACGCCTGTCATCCTAGCTCTCTGGGAGGCCGAGGCGGGCAGATCACTCGAGGTCAGGAGTTCGAAACCAGCCTGAGCAAGAGCGAGACCCCGTCTCTACTATAAAATAGAAAGAAATTAATTGGCCAACTAATACATATACAAAAAATTAGCCGGGCATGGTGGCGAATGCCTGTAGTCCCAGCTACTCGGGAGGCTGAGGCAGGAGGATTGCTTGAGCCAGGAGTTTGAGGTTGCTGTGAGCTAGGCTGACGCCATGGCACTCACTCTAGCCTGGACAACAAAGCGAGACTCTGTCTCAAAAAAAAAAAAAAAAAAAAAAAATTAAAAAAAAAAAAAGAAGTTAGAAAAATATGTAACGACTGGCACATAGAAAAAAAAGAAGTTAGAAAAACTCCTTGAGTCTGGCCCTAAAACTAATGAGAGAGTAAGAAAGCGCGAAATAAAATAAATACAAAAAAAAGGACGATGAAGAAGAAGAAAACACACTTTTACCTTTGACTCACAAACCAACCACAACCACCATTAAGAAGTTAGAAAAATATATAACGACTGGCACATAGAAAAAAAAGAAGTTAGAAAAACTCCTTGAGTTTGGCCCTAAAACTAATGAGAGAATAAGTAAGCGTGAAATAAAATAAATACAAAAAAAAGTAGAAGAAAACACTTTTACCTCTGACTCACAAACCACACTGACCACAACTGCCATTAAGAAGTTAGAAAAATATATAAGGACCAGCACATAGAAAAAAAAAAAAAAAAGTTAGAAAACCTCCTCGAGTTTGGCCCTAAACCTGACGAGAGAATAAGCGTGAAATAAAATAAATACAAAAAAAAGAAGAAAAAAAGAAACTTTTACCTTTGACTCACAAACCAATCACACTGACCACGACTACCATTCAGAAGTTAGAAAAATATATGACGACTAGCACATAGAAAAAAAAAGAAAAAAAAAAAGAAGTTAGCAAAACTCCTCGAGTTCGGCCCTAAAACTAACGAGAGAATAAGTAAGCGCGAAAGAAAATAAATACAAAAAAAAAAAAAGAAGAAGAAGAAAAGACAAAGTAAAAATTATTCTTTTTTCTTTTCTTTTTTCTTGAGACTGAGTCTCGCTCTGTCGCCCCGGCTGGAGTGAGCGCCCTGGCGTCAGCCTCGCTCACGGCAGCCTCTGGCCTCAACCGATCCTCCCGCCTCGGCCTCCCTCCCGAGTAGCCGGGACGACAGGCGTGCGCCACCACGCCCCGGCTCGTTTTTTCTATATGTTTTTAGTTTTTGAGACAAGAGTCTCGCTCTGTGTCGCCCGGGCTGGAGTGAGCGCCGTGGCGTCAGCCTCGCTCACGGCAGCCTCCGGCTCCTGGCCTCCAGCGAGCCTCCTGCCTCGGCCTCCCGAACAGGTGAGTGTTTGATAACGGGAAGAGACGGGAGTCAGCGGAAAGCCAATGGCCAGAAAAGCAGAAGGCTGGGGAGGAGAGCTCGTGTCTAGAGTTTCAGTCCACGTCAGAAGGTGACATCCGCTTGCCAAAAGGAACCTCCACCTGGCATTACTCAGCAGGACCCCTCCGACTTCCTACTTCCCCAGAAAAACCTCGTCCCCCGTCCCACATCTGGGCAAACCTGTCTCAGCCGTGTTTCTCCAACTA
Organism: Microcebus murinus; assembly: GCF_040939455.1. Taxonomy (NCBI): domain Eukaryota; kingdom Metazoa; phylum Chordata; class Mammalia; order Primates; family Cheirogaleidae; genus Microcebus; species Microcebus murinus. The sequence continues at coordinate 37,004,681 of NC_134123.1, forward strand.
TCTGGATGGAGAGTTTAGAAAATTCATCACTTTGCACAAGATTGTCTTGTATGTCTCAATAAAATAAAATAAAAAAATAGAAATATATATTTTATAAAAAATAAATTAAAAAAAAAAAAAAAGGAAGAAAGAAAATTTCTCATAGGGACCGGGCAGGCACGGTGGCTCACGCCTGTCATCCCAGCACTCTGGGAGGCCGAGGCGGGAGGATCACTCGAGCTGAGGAGGTCGAGGCCAGCCTGAGCAAGAGCGAGACCCCGTCTCTACTATAAATAGAAAGAAATTAGCCAAATCACAAAAAATAGAAACAACTTAGCCAAACAACTAAAAATAGAAAGAAATGAGCTGGACGACTAAAAGTAAATAGAAAAAAACGAGCCGGGCGTGGAGGCGCGTGCCTGTAGTCCCAGCTACTCGGGAGGGAGGCTGAGGCAGGAGGATCGCCTGAGGCCAGGAGTCAGAGGCTGCTGTGAGCGAGGCTGACACCACAGCACTCTAGCCCGGGCGACAGAGGGAGACTCTGTCTCAAAAAATAAATAAATAGATAAAAATACAAGGAAATGAGCTGAACAACTAAAAATATATAGGAAAAACGAGCCGGGCGTGGAGGCGCATGCCTGTAGTCCCAGCTACACGGGAGGGAGGCCGAGGCAGGAGGATCCCTTGAGCCAGGAGACTGAGGCTGCTGTGAGCGAGGCTGACGCCACGGCGCTCACTCTAGCCTGGGCAACAAAGTTTGACTCTGTCTCAAAAAAAAAAAAAAAAAAAAAGAAAAGGATAAAAAAAATAAAATAAAAAATAAAGGAAAAAGAAAAAAGAAAAGAAAAAAAATAAAGAAGAAAAAGATTTAAAATATAAAAGAAAAATAAAAAAATTAAATATAAAAATAAAAGAAAAAGAAATTTAAAAAAATAAAGCAAAAGAAAAAGAAATTAAAAAAAATAAAGCAAAAGAAAAAGAAATTTAAAAAATAAAGCAAAACAAAAAGAAATTAAAAAAATAAAGCAAAAGAAAAAGAAATTAAAAAAAAATAAAGCAAAAGAAAAAAATTTAAAAAAATAAAGCAAAAGAAAAAGAAACTAAAAAAAATAAAGCAAAGTCTTCAAGTTAGGGCAGCCGGCCTCAAATTCCAGGCCTCGGGCCACAAGCTGGTGTTTTTTGCCCAAGTTTGTTTCTTGACTTCAAAATGAGATGTGTGCATAGGAATTTGTTCCTGGTTTTTTGTTGTTGTTTTTTTTGTTTTGTTTTGTTTTTTGAGACAGAGTCTCGCTTTGTTGCCCAGGCTAGAGTGAGTGCCGTGGCGTCAGCCTCGCTCACAGCGGCCTCCAACTCCTGGGCTCAAGCGATCCTCCTGCCTCAGCCTCCCTCCCGAGTAGCTGGGACTCCAGGCATGCGCCTCCACGCCCGGCTCGTTTTTCTTTCTCTATATATTACTTGGCCAATTAATTTATTTCTATTTTTATGGTAGAGACGGGGTCTCGCTCTTGCTCAGGCTGGCCTCGACCTCCTGACCTCGAGCAATCCTCCCGCCTCGGCCTCCCAGAGTGCTGGGATGACAGGCGTGAGCCAACACGCCCGGCCTGTTTTTTTTTTTTTTTTCTTTTTTTTTAACTATAGTCCGGGCCTCCAACCGGGGGGTCTGAGGGACAGGGAACTGGTCCCCCCGTTTCAAAAGTCTGGGGACCCCTGAGGTAGGCCGTTTGGACGACTGCTAGATTCAGCTGCAAAAATAAAAATATAAAATTAAATCCTGTCTCCAGAAGCCTCGAAATTCTCCCGGGAAGTCACCCCCGTCTTGTCCGTGATCAGAGGCAGGACTTGAAAATGGCCCGGGGACGAGGGGCCACGCCTGTCCCCCCCAGTCAGAATCCCGCGCGGCCCGCGGCGCTGCAGATGTCCCCGATATTTCGTCAGTGGACGAAGAAGGCGCCCACACTGTCACTGTCCCGGAACCCCAAACGCTGCAGCGTGTGGCTGCACAGGAATCATTAGTCACTTAAATATAAATTATTAGGCTGGGTAGCAAAGCAAAAAATAAAAATAAATAAATATATATAATAAAATATATATAAAAATAAAAATATATATATAACATAATAAATATAAAATATAAAATGTAAAACAATAAAAAGTATGTATATATAAATAAAAATGAGTGAAGAATTATGATTCTAAATTGGAAAAAAATAATAAAAAAATAATAAAAATAAAAAAGTAAAAATAATAAAGTAAAAATCAAAGTAAAAAAACTAAAATTAAAAAATTAAAAAATAAAAATAAAGTAAAAAAACTAAAATTAAAAAATTAAAAAATTTTTAAAATTAAAAAAATAAAAATAAAGTAAAAAAAATAAAAAATAGGGGGAAATGGGCATTTATTGAAACCTTAAAATCTGTACCCCCATAATATGCCGAAATAAAATAAATAAAAAATAAAAATAAAAAAATGCAATAAATAAAAACAAACAATAAAAAAAAAAAAAATAGGGGGCTGGGAGGCCGAGGCGGGAGGCTCGCTCGAGGTCAGGAGTTCGAGGCCAGTCCGAGGAAGAGCGAGAGTCTTGTCTTTACTAAAAAATTAGAAAGAAATTAATTGGGCAACTAAAAATATATATATATAAAAAAAAAAACGAGCCGGGCGTGGAGGCGCATGCCTGTTGTCCCAGCTCCTCGGGAGGGAGGCCGAGGCAGGAGGCTCGCTGGAGGCCAGGAGTCGGAGGCCGCTGTGAGCGAGGCTGACGCCACGGCGCTCACTCCAGCCCGGGCGACAGACAGAGCGGGACTTTGTCCCAAAAACCAAATAAAAAAATGAAAAATGAAAGCAGGTCCAACCTTGTCACCAAATCTTCTTTCTATTTAAGTCTTTTCCCATCCTCTAATTATTTTTTTGTGATCGGAACTCTTAAAATATTAGATCCAGCTAAAATAAGGATCTACTTAAAATAAGATCCTTTTAGCAAATCATTATTATTTTGAATTATTATTATTATACATTTTTATTATAATCACTATTATAATTGTATATTATTATACAATTATATAATAATTATTATTATCATTTTATTTTTTAAACAATAGGGAAGAATAATCTAGAATACAACAGGGTTTTGAGCACAAAGCTTTAGCTTAGAAAATATCTTTGGGAAGACTTTTTTTTTTTGAGACAGAGTCTCGCTCTGTCGCCCGGGCTGGAGTGAGCGCCGTGGCGTCAGCCTCGCTCACGGCGGCCTCCGACTCCTGGCCTCCAGCGAGCCTCCTGCCTCGGCCTCCCTCCCGAGTGGCTGGGACGACAGGCATGCGCCACCACGCCCGGCTCGTTTTTTTTTCCTATATATTTTTACTTGTCCAGCTCATTTCTTTCTATTTTTAGTAGAGACGGGGTCTCACTCTTGCTCAGGCCGGCCTCCAACTCCTGACCTCCTTCAGGGATCCTCCTGCCTCGGCCTCCCTCCCGAGTAGTAGCTGGGACTCCAGGCATGCGCCACCACGCCCGGCTAAATTTTTTCTATATATTTGTTAGTTTTCCGGCTAAATTTATTTCTATTTTCAATACAGACGGGGTCTCGCTCTTCCTCAGGCTGGCCTCCAACTCCTGACCTCCAGCGATCCTCCTGCCTCGGCCTCCCTCCCGAGTAGTAGCCGGGACTCCAGGCGTGCGCCTCCACGCCCGGCTCATTTTTTTTTTCCTATATATTTTCAGTCGTCCAGCTCATTTCTTTCTATTTTATTTTTATAGTAGACACGGGGGTCTCGCTCTTGCTCATCACGCTGGCCTCCCGCGATCCTCCCGCCTCGGCCTCCTCCCAGATTGCTGCGATGACAGGCGCGAGCCTCCGCGCCCGGCCTCTACTCTTCCACTTCTTGGCCTCGAAACTCTCCCAAGCCGGGAGGGAGAGGAACCCCACGAGGACGTCGGGGACAGCCACGCCTCCGGGGACGGGGAGTCACGCGGCCCCTCAGCTGGTCGCAGTCACAGGGAGAGAGACAACGGCCTCTCTCCTTTTGGGCCTCTAAAGGTTTTCGGCGAGTTAGAAGCGGCGGCGACGGGCGGGACGGTCACCCAGCACGACTGTCCCAGGACGGGCTCGTGTGTCCCAGACTGTGCCGGGCCCGACTCAAAAAAAAAAAAATGCCGCGAAGTCCCCGGCTAATGAATATTCATGAGCCCCCCCGACTTGGGGACACCCGGCCGCAGGGGACACGAAGTCACCGAGGCCAAAGGGCGTTTCAAGGCCACCAGGGAGGCGGACCAAGTGACCCCGCTAGACGGGAGGTGGAGGGGGGGCGAGCCTCGTGGCCAAAGACAGACGAAAAAATCACAAGCTTCGAGGCCAGCTGAAATCGGAGGCCGCCGACCTCGGTCACCTGGGGGTTGTCACCTTCCCTCCCTGACGTGCTGGCGTTGGACAAGGGACTTCGCCTTCTCCGTGCTGCTTGTTTTGGGTTTTTTTTTTTTTATTCCCCCCGCTCTGTCGCCCGGGCTGGAGCGAGTGCCGTTTTCAGTCGGCCTCCAGCTCCTGGCCTCCAGCGAGCCTCCCGCCTCGGCCTCCCTATTAAATGGGACGACAGGCGTGCGCCACCACGCCCGGCTAAATTTTTTTTCTATATATATTATTAGCTGTTTGGTTAATTTCTTTCTATTTTTTTTTTTTTTTTAGTAGAGACGGGGTCTCGCTCTTGCTCAGGCTGGCCTCCAACTCCTGACCTCGAGCCATCCTCCCGCCCCGGCCTCCCAAGTAGCTGGGATTATAGTTTTTCTACATATTTTTAGTTGTCCAGCTAAGTCCTATTTTTTTTTTTTTTTTTTTTAGTAGAGACGGGGGTCTCGCTCTTGCTCATCAGCCTGGCCTCGACCTCCAGCGATCCTCCTGCCTCGGCCTCCCAAGTAGCCAGGATTATAGTCTTTCTATATATTTTCAGTTGTCCAGCTAAGTTCTATTTTTTTTTTTTTTTTTTACTAGATCTTACTCATCAGCCTGGCCTCGACCTCCGGACCTCGAGCGAGCCTCCCTCCTTGGCCTCCCAGAGCGCTGGGACGACAGGCCCGAGGCCCCAACTTCTGTTTTCCCCGAGCACGAGCGGCCTGCAAACACGGCTATTGACAAAAAAGTCTCCCTGTCACCTCCAGTGGGGGGCGTGGCCAGAGAGACACGTGTCACTTGCGTGGACACTACAGGGTTCCAGGCCAGCCCAGCGCACACGCGACCTGACTCACCCCCGTGACTCAGTTTCCCTGTCCAACCCTAACAACCCCTCCTCCCGGGAGCAACACGGGGTGACTCGTCACCATGCCGGGGCCACCCGGGCACCCAGAGACCTGTCACATCCGTGGACACTATAGGGCTCATCAGGGCCACTGCAGCGCGCACATGTGACCTGGACCCACTCCTGTGACTCAGTTTCCCCGCCCAACCCCAGCGACCCCTCCTCCCGGCCCCCACGCCGGGCCACCCGGGCACCCAGAGACCTGTCACATGCGTGGACACTATAGGATTCCAAGCCATCGCAGCGCACACATGTGACCTGGACCCACCCCCGTGACTCAGTTTCCCCTTCCAACCCTAACGACCCCTCCTCCCGGCCACCACTCCGGGGCCACCCGGGCACCCAGAGACCTGTCACTCGCACGGACGCTATAGGGCTCATCAGGGCCACTGCAGCGCGCGCTCACGCGACCCGGACCCACCCCCGTGACTCAGTTTCCCCTTCCAACCCTAACGACCCCTCCTCCTGGGAACCACTCCGGGGCCACCCGGGCACCCAGAGACCTGTCACATGCGTGGACACTATAGGGTTCCTCAAAAGCATCACAGCGCGTACACGTGACCCGGACCCACCCCCGTGACTCAGTTTCCCCGCCGGACCCCAACGACCCCTCCTCCCGGCCATCCGGGCACCCAGAGACCTGTCACTCGCGTGGACACTATAGGGCTCATCAAGACCACCGCAGCGCGCTCACGTGACCTGGACCCACCCCCGTGACTCAGTTTCCCCCTCCAACCCCAGCGACCCCTCCTCCCGGGAACCACGCGGGGCGGGGCGGGTCGCGACCCCGCCGGGGCCACCCGGGGACCCATCCTCAGACTCGGGGGGACCCCCGAACCCCACCCCCCACCCCCCCAACCCCGCCCAGCCCCCACCCTCGGGGTCACGTGCCACCTGTCACCTGTCCCCGCCGGCCGCGACAGGTGTCACCGACCGGACGCGGCTCCGTGTCCCCCCACCCCGGGCACTGACGTCACCGGTCACCCCCGCCCCGGGATAGAGGGGGGTGCGGGGGCAAAGGTCACACCCGGCGACCTCTGACCTCCCCCCGGCCCGGCGCGGAAAAGGGAGCCCGGGGCGGCCCGCGCGCCGCGAGGCGGAGACAGACAAGCGAGGGCCGGGCCGGGGGGACCGAGGGGGACAAAAGAGGGGACCCCCCCCCAGAGAGAGAGGACCCGAGAGGGGACAGGCCCGGGGCTCACCGCCGCCGCCGCCGCCGCCGCGCTGCGGGCTCCGGGGACGCCGCCGCCGCCGCCTTCGAGGTGGGGCCGCGAGGGGAGGGAAGAGAAAGAGACGCCACGGAGCGCGGAGGAACCCCGACTTCCGCTGCCAGCCGCCTCCCCGGCGACGCCCCGAGTCCCCACAGCCGCCGCCGCCGCCGCCGCCTCGGGCTTTTATGGCCGGAGACTCCGGCCGCGCTGCCACTTCCGGCGCCGCCGCCGCCCCGGCCGGAAGCGCCCGTCACGAGGCGCGCGCGGGATTGGCCAGCGCGCCGCAAGCCCCGCCTCCCATCGGCACCAAGCGGCGCGTTGCGTCACGCTGCCGACGCCGCGGCGCCGAAAGGGGGGGGAGGAGCCGCGGGTCACGTGAACGCGAGGAACAAGATGGCCGCCGCCGCCCGCTTCACCGCTACACGAGCAGCGTTGGCCTCCATGTCCAAGATGGCCGCCGCCTGGCGGATGCCGCCATCTTGGAGGCTGCGACGGGGCGAAGGGCGGCGCCATGTTGGACCCTCGCGCCAATTCTTCCCCAGCCAGCCGGGAGAGGGGACAGAGGGAAATCCAATAAATATCCCTTTCCGGAAGTCGCCGATTTTTTGGGGGGTTCGCTTTAACGACTTTAGGCAGACATTAGTAGGACCCCCCCCATTTTCGCAAATAAGGGACTGGGATCCACTTGCCAACCTACCTCACGCCGGAAGTGGCGGAGCCGGGATTCGAACCCGGGTCCCGCCTGGTGAACAAGGCCTGGGCGCCTTCTAATAACGTGTTTTTCCCCCGAAAATGAGACAGGGTCTTTTACATCTTGGGTTTTAGCTTTAAAAAATGATATAAAATAAAATAAAGAAGCCGGGCGCGATGGCTCACGCCTGTCATCCGAGGAATCTGGTGGGAGGCCCAGGAGGGAGGATGGCTGGAGGTCAGGAGTTGGAGGCCAGACTGATGAGCAAGAGCGAGACCCCGTCTCTACTAAAAAATAGAAAGAAATGAGCTGGACGACTAAAAATATATAGAAAAAAAATGAGCCGGGTGTGGTGGCGCATGCCTGGAGTCCCAGCTACTTGGGAGGCCGAGGCAGGAGGCTCGTTGGAGGTCAGGAGTTGGAGGCCAGCCTGAGCAAGAGTGAGACCCCGAGTCTACTAAAAAAAATAGAAAGAAATTAACTGGACAACTAAAAATATATAGAGAGAAAAAAATGAGCCGGCGTGGTGGTGCATGCCTGGAGTCCCAGCTACTTGGGAGGCTGAGGCAGGAGGCTAGCTCGAGGTCAGGAGTTGGAGGCCAGACTGATGAGCAAGAGCGAGACCCCGTCTCTACTAAAAAATAGAAAGAAATGAGCTGGGCGACTAAAAATATATAGAGAGAAAAAATGAGCCGGGCGTGGTGGCGCATGCCTGGAGTCCCAGCTACTCGGGAGGGAGGCCGAGGCAGGAGGCTCAATTGCTCGAGGACAGGAGTTGGAGGCCGGCCTGAGCAAGAGCGAGACCCCGAGTCTACTAAAAAAAATAGAAAGAAATTAACTGGACAACTAAAAATATATATAGAGAAAAAATGAGCCGGGTGTGGTGGCGCATGCCTGGAGTCCCAGCTACTTGGGAGGCTGTGGCAGGAGGATCGCTTGAGGTCAGGAGTTGGAGGCCAGCCTGAGCCAGAGCGAGACCCCGTCTCTACTAAAAAAAATAGGAAGAAATTAATTGGACAACTAAAAATATATATAGAGAAAAAGTGAGCCGGGCGTGGTGGCGCATGCCTGTAGTCCCAGCTACTCGGGAGGGAGGCTGAGGCAGGAGGATCGATTGAGGCCAGGAGTTGGAGGTTGCTGTGAGCGAGGCTGACGCCACGGCGCTCACTCTAGCCTGGGCGACAGAGCGAGACTCGGTCTCCAAAAAAATAAACAAGTAATTAAAGAAAGAAATGGGGGCCTTGGCAATATATGTAACCTTAACACTGCTAATACCCCATAATACGCTAAAATAATAAAATAAAAATTGTAAAAAAAAAAAAAAAGAAAAACAAAGAAAGAAAAAATTAAAATAAAACGTAAAATATGAGACTTGAGTATGCATGGAAAAAAACAAGTAAAATAATAATAAATAAGGGGTGACGGGGGACATGGGCAATATAAGTAACCTTAACACTTGGACCCCCAGAATATGCTAAAATAATAAAAAAAAATTGTTAAAAAAAAACAAAGAAAGAAAGAAAAAAACTCAAAAAAAAAAAACTCGAAATAAAATACGGGACTTGAGTATGCATGGAAAAAAAAAACAGGTAAAATAATAATAAATAAAGGGTGAGGGGGGACATGGGCAATATAAGTAACCTTAACACTTGGACTCCCCAGAATATGCTAAAATAATAAAAAAAATTGCTAAAAAAAACAAAGAAAGAAAGAAAAAACTAAAAAAAAAAACTCGAAATAAAATAAGGGACTTGAGTATGCATGGGAAAAAAAATCAGGTAAAATAATAATAAATAAAGGGTGAGGGGGACATGGGCAATATAACTAACCTTAACACTTGGACCCCCAGAATATGCTAAAATAATAAAAAAAATTGTTAAAAAAAAACAAAGAAAGAAAGAAAAAAACTCAAAAAAAAACTCGAAATAAAATACGGGACTTGAGTATGCATGGAAAAAAAAACAGGTAAAATAATAATAAATAAAGGGTGAGGGGGGCATGGGCAATATAACTAACCTTAACACTTGGACTCCCAGAATATGCTAAAATAATTTTTAAAAAGTTAAATAAAAACATAGCCGGGCATGGTGGCGAATGCCTATAGTCCCAGCTACTTGGGAGGCTGAGGCAGGAGGATGGCTTGAGCCCAGGAGTGTGAGGTTGCTGTGAGCTAGGCTGACACCACGGCACTCACTCTAGCCTGGACAACAAAGTGAGACTCTGTCTCAAAAAAAAAAAAAAAAAAGTTAAATAAAAACAAAGAAAGAAAGAAAAAAACTGAAACCTTAAAATCTGTACCCCCATAATATGCCGAAATAAAAAAAAAAAAAGAAAGAAAAAAAAAATTAAAACTCGAAATAAAATAAGGGACTTGAGTATGCATGAGAAAAAAAACCAGGTAAAATAATAATAAATAAGGGGGGGGAGGGGGGACATGGGCAATATAACTAACCTTAACAGTTGGACCCCCAGAATATGCTAAAATAATTTAAAAAATTGTTAAAAACAAATGAAGAAAGAAAAAAACTAAAAAACATAAAATAAAACTCGAAATAAAATATGAGACTTGAGTATGCATGGAAAAAAAAAACGGGTAAAATAATAATAAATAAGGGGGGAGGGGGGACATGGGCAATATAAGTAACCTTAACACTTGGAACCCGATAATACGCTAAAATAATTTTTAAAAATTGTTAAAAAAAAAAACAAAGAAGGAAAGAAAAAAGCTAAAAAAAAATAAAACTCCAAATAAAATAAGGGACTTGAGTATGCATGGAAAAAAAAAAACAGGTAAAATAATAATAAATAAAGGGTGAGGGGGGCATGGGCAATATAACTAACCTTAACACTTGGACCCCCAGAATATGCTAAAATAATTTTTAAAATTGTTAAAAAAAAACAAAGAAAGAAAGAAAAAAACTAAAAAAAAATAAAACTCGAAATAAAATATGGGACTTGAGTATGCATGGGAAAAAAAATCAGGTAAAATAATAATAAATAAGGGGTGAGGGGAGACGTGGGCAATATAAGTAACCTTAACACTTGGAACCCGATAATACGCTAAAATAATTTTAAAAAAATTGTTAAAAAAAAACGAAGAAAGAAAGAAAAAAACTAAAAAAAAATTAAAGTCGAAAGAAAATAAGGGACTTGAGTATGCATGGAAAAAAAAAACAGGTAAAATAATAATAAATAAGGGGAGAGGGAGGGCATGGGCAATACAACTAACCTTAACACTTGTACCCCCCGTAATACGCTAAAATAAAATAAAATTTTTTTTAAAAAAAAGAGAAAAAACTGGAGGGAAGGGAGAGAAAAGGGCATTTATCGAAACCTTAAAATCTGCACCCCCTGTAATACGCCGAAATACAACAATAAAAATAAAAATAAAAAATAATGTTAAAAAAAGAAATAAAAAATTAAAAAAAGATAAAAAACAATAATAACAAATAAAAAGGTGAAAATTATACAAAGAAATTTAAATAAATAAATAGATAGATAAAACTTAAAAAAATCACACGGGGCCTTCTATTTATTTTTTTTCCCCAAGAAGACACCCCAGTAGGGCTGATTTTTGGGGGGACAATGTCATTTTTTTTTGCACTCGGTGCAACCCTCTCCACGGATCCCGACAGACGGAAGACGTCTACTTACTGGAACGTCCCTCCTCCCTCTCCAGACCCAGGACCCCGTCCCCAGCGTCTCGTGACTCTGTTTCCCCTTTAGAACCTTCTAGAACCGACCTCTCCCCTATCCAGCCCCCCCCCCAGAGCTCTCGCCACACTGGGTGGACGGGAAGGGCTGATCAGCGTCTGTAATGTCCCACGATGACAACAGGCACCGGGTTGTCTTGCTGACTTTGCCCTGCGTAACCATGGCAACCGTTGCTAGGGCCGGTTGTCGGGTCGGGCTTTGACGGCCGAAATGCTCAGACGTCCCTCTGAGGGGCTGGTTTTCGGGGTCCGGGGGGCTCTGACGGCTCAAATGCTCGGACGTCCCTCTGTAGGGCTGGTTTTCGGGGTCCGGGGGGCTCTGACGGCTCAAATGCTCGGACGTCCCGCTGAGGGGCTGGTTTTATGGGGGGGCCAGCATGTCCCACCGAAGGGGCGCCGCCTCCTGCGAAGGCCCCCCGCTGCGCCGGCCCCCCCCACGCCTGGCCCCCACTGAGTTTGGCCCCCACTGGCCTGGCCCCCCGCTGCGCCTGCCACACCCCTGCGCCTGCTCCCCTCCCCCCGCTGCGCCTGCCCCCCTGCTGCTCCTAGCCCCCCGCTGCGCCTGGTTCCCACTGGCCTGGCCCCCACTGCGTTTGGCCCCCACTGGCCTGGCCCCCACTGCGCCTGGCCCCCACTGGCCTGGCCCCCACTGGGCCTGGCCACCACTGCGCCTGGCCCCCACTGCGCCTGGCCCCCACTGCGCCTGGCCCCCACTGGCCTGGCCCCCACTGGCCTGGCCCCCACTGCGCCTGGCCCCCACTGCGTTTGGCCCCCACAGCGCCTGGCCCCCACTGCGCCTGGACCCCACTGCGCCTGGCCCCCACTGCATTTGGCCCCCACTGCGCCTGGCCCCCACTGCATTTGGCCCCCACAGCGCCTGGCCCCCACTGCGCCTGGTCCCCACTGCGCCTGGCCCCCACTGCGCCTGGCCCCCACTGCATTTGGCCCCCACTGCGCCTGGCCCCCACTGCGCCTGGCCCCCACTGGGCCTGGCCCCCACTGCGCCTGGCCACCACTGGGCCTGGCCCCCACTGGCCTGGCCCCCACTGCGCCTGGCCCCCACTGGCCTGGCCCCCACTGCGCCTGGCCCCCACTGCGCCTGGCCCCCACTGGGCCTGGCCCCCACTGGCCTGGCCCCCACTGGCCTGGCCCCCACTGCGCCTGGCCCCCACTGGCCTGGCCCCCACTGGCCTGGCCCCCACTGCGCCTGGCCCCCACTGCGCCTGGTCCCCACTGCGCCTGGCCCCCACTGCATTTGGCCCCCACTGTGCCTGGCCCCCACTGCGCCTGGCCCCCACTGCGCCTGGCCCCCACTGCATTTGGCCCCCACTGCCCTGGCCCCACTGCATTTGGCCCCCACAGCGCCTGGCCCCCACTGCATTTGGCCCCCACTGCGCCTGGCCCCCACTGCATTTGGCCCCCACTGCCCTGGCCCCACTGCATTTGGCCCCCACAGCGCCTGGCCCCCACTGCATTTGGCCCCCACTGCGCCTGGCCCCCACTGCATTTGGCCCCCACTGCCCTGGCCCCACTGCATTTGGCCCCCACTGCCCTGGCCCCACTGCATTTGGCCCCCACAGTGCCTGGCCCCCACTGCATTTGGCCCCCACTGCCCTGGCCCCACTGCATTTGGCCCCCACTGCCCTGGCCCCACTGCATTTGGCCCCCACAGTGCCTGGCCCCCACTGCATTTGGCCCCCACAGCGCCTGGCCCCACTGCATTTGGCCCCCACAGTGCCTGGCCCCCACTGCGCCTGGCCACCACTGCGCCTGGCCCCCACAGCGCCTGGCCCCCACAGCGCCTGGCCACCACTGCGCCTGGCCCCCACTGCGCCTGGCCCCCACTGCATTTGGCCCCCACAGCGCCTGGCCCCCACTGCGCCTGGACCCCACTGCGCCTGGCCCCCACTGCATTTGGCCCCCACAGCGCCTGGCCCCCACTGCGCCTGGCCCCCACTGCGCCTGGCCCCCACTGCGCCTGGCCCCCACTGCGCCTGGCCCCCACTGCATTTGGCCCCCACTGCGCCTGGCCCCCACTGCGCCTGGCCCCCACTGCGCCTGGCCCCCACTGCGCCTGGCCACCACTGCGCCTGGCCCCCACTGCGCCTGGCCCCCACTGGCCTGGCCCCCACTGCGCCTGGCCCCCCACTGGCCTGGCCCCCACTGCGCCTGGCCCCCACTGCGCCTGGCCCCCACTGGGCCTGGCCCCCACTGCGCCTGGCCCCCACTGCGCCTGGCCCCCACTGCGCCTGGCCCCCACTGCGCCTGGCCCCCACTGCGCCTGGCCCCCACTGGGCCTGGCCCCCACTGCGCCTGGCCCCCACTGGCCTGGCCCCCACTGCGCCTGGCCCCCACTGCGCCTGGCCCCCACTGGCCTGGCCCCCACTGCGCCTGGCCCCCACTGGCCTGGCCACCACTGGGCCTGGCCCCCACTGGCCTGGCCCCCACTGCGCCTGGCCCCCACTGCGCCTGGCCCCCACTGGCCTGGCCCCCACTGCGCCTGGCCCCCACTGGCCTGGCCCCCCACTGTGCCTGGCCCCCCACTGTGCCTGGCCCCCACTGGCCTGGCCCCCCACTGTGCCTGGCCCCCACTGCATTTGGCCCCCACTGCATTTGGCCCCCACTGCATTTGGCCCCCACTGCGCCTGGCCCCCACTGGCCTGGCCCCCACTGTGCCTGGCCCCCACTGCATTTGGCCCCCACTGCGCCTGGCCCCCACTGGGCCTGGCCCCCACTGCGTTTGGCCCCCACTGCGCCTGGCCCCCACTGCGCCTGGCCCCCACTGGGCCTGGCCCCCACTGGGCCTGGCCCCCACTGGCCTGGCCCCCACTGCGTTTGGCCCCCGCTGGCCTGGCCCCCACTGGCCTGGCCCCCACTGCGCTTGGCCCCCACTGCGCCTGGCCCCCTCTGCGTCTGGCCCCCACTGCGCCTGGCCCCCTCTGCGTCTGGCCCCCACTGCGCCTGGCCCCCACTGCGCCTGGCCCCCACTGCATTTGGCCCCCACTGCGCCTGGCCCCCACTGCGCCTGGCCACCACTGCATTTGGCCACCACTGGGCCTGGCCCCCACTGCGCCTGGCCACCACTGGGCCTGGCTGTTCCCATCCATGTGCTGGGTGCCCCCTTGTGTGGGTTCACCTGGGGCCCCTGTGTGGTGGCCCCGTGGTCGCCGGTGGCGGCCTTCGTGCGCTCTGGGAGTGAGGAGGTGTGCTTGGCGGCCCAGCGGAGCCCTGTCGGGCCAGAGCGGGCGCCCGTGGCCTGGTGGAGGTTGCAGGTGCCCGCTGTGGGCTCCTACGGATTCCCATGCCCCTTCTGAACAGTTGTGTTGTTTGCTCAGATATGATGCATCTTCTTAATTAAAAAAAAAAAATATTTTAGAGATGGGGTCTTGCTGTGTTGTCCAGGCTGGTCTTGAACTCCTGGGCTCCAGGGATCCTCCCGCCTCGGCCTCCCAGAGTGCTGAGTCGCAAGCCTGAGCCCTGTGCCTGGCCATGGCGGGTCTTTAGTGCGTGCTTACCATTATTTTTTATTTCTCAGGGACCGGGGTGTCTGGCTTCCCCTGTTCTGAGAGAAGTGGCGGCAGCCGTGAACTTGAGTTGGCAGAGTGTTGTGCAGGCAGGGCTGCTGGCCATGGAAACGTGCCCCCCCTACCCCCACCCAGCAAGACTGCTCCCTTTAGGGTCCGGCACGTTCCTGCCCAAGAGGAGACCAGAGATGACAAGGTTAGACTGTGAAAAATAGGGGGAAGGGAAGGTAAAGACTACAACTCCCAGCAGCCCCCTGGGGCAGCGTCCATTCAAACGCGCCTCTTGGCGTCCCGGAGCATCATGGGAGTTGTAGTTCAGGCTCCCATTGGCCAGCCACTGTTGCCTGGGAAACGCAGACCACACTGTGGTAGGGCTCCACACGGGGCAAATGCTTGAGGCTTTAGTCTCAGGGCGAGGAAGAAGAAGGGCGACAGGTGCAATGTTTGTGCCTCTGTTTCCCCTCACCTGCCTCCACAAGGGGGGTGGGAGGGAGGCCCCGGGCAGGTGATGGGGCTCAGGTAGCATCCAGGTGGTACTCGCTGAGCACTGTGGGTGCTCGTTTTCTAGGAAGCTCCTTGGAGGCCGAGGAGGGAGGATCGCTCGAGGTCAGGAGGTCGAGGCCGGCCCGAGCGAGACCGAGACCCCCGTCTCTACTAAAAATAGAAAGAAATTAATTGGCCGACTAAAAATATATAGAGAAAAAAAAACATTAATTAGGCCGGGCGGGGTGGCTCACGCCTGTGGTCCCAGCACTCTGGGAGGCCGAGGCGGGAGGATCGCTGGAGGTCGGGGGTTCGAGGCCGGCCTGAGAAAGAGCGAGACCCCGTTCTCTACTAAAAAATATATAGAAAGAAATGAGCTGGACGACTAAAAACATACAGAGAAAAAAATGAGCCGGGCGTGGAGGCGCATGCTTGAAGTCCCACCTTCTCGGGAGGGAGGCTGAGGCAGGAGGATCGCTGGAGGCCAGGAGTCGGAGGCTGCTGTGAGCGAGGCTGACGCCACGACACTCACTCCAGCCCGGGCGACAGAACGAGACTCTGTCTCAAAAAATAAAAAAAAAAAAAAAAAAAAGAAAATGCCCATTGATTGTTGGAATTTTATTTTTATTTTTTATTTTTATTTCAGTTTTTTTTTTTTTGAGAGTCTCGTTTTTCTCTCTAGTATAGACAGGGTCTCCCTCTTGCTCAGGCTGGCCTCAACCTCCTGACCTCGACCGATCCTCCTGCCTCGGCCTCCCAGAGTGCTGGGGTGACAGGCGTGAGCCACCGATGATTGGGATTTTAAAGGCTCTGATAAGTCCTGCAGTTGGGAAAACTTGGTCGATATTGCTTAATGAATCGATACTGTGCTGCCCACGTGTCTACTGTCCAACTTGTTCTTTTAATAGAATTCCGGTTTGTTTAGGGCAACGACAATCCGAGATGAAGAACTACACACTTCTGGGGGAAGAGAGGGGGAAAGGGCATTTACTGAAACCTTAAAATCTGTCCCCCCATAGTATGTCGAAATAAAAAAATAAATGAATAAAATAATAAAATAAAAATGAAAAAGAAACCCCCTCTTTCCAAAAAAAAAAAAAGGTAAGAAGGTGAGGTTCTTATATCATTCTATATCTTTTGTGCATAGAGAAAACCTTAAAATCTGTTCCCCCCCATAATATATCAAAATAAAATTAAATAAATAAATAAAATAATCAAATAAAAATAAAAATAAAAAAGAAACAACTGTCTCCAAAAAATAAAGAAGGTGAGGTTCTCATATCATTCTATATGTTTTGTGCATAGAGAAAACCTTAAAATCTGTTTTCCCCAATAATATGTCGAAATAAAAAAAAATAAAATATCAAATAAAAATAAAAATAAAAAATAATAATCAAATAAAAATAAAAAATAATAATCAAATAAAATAATCAAATAAAATAATCAAATAAAAATAAAAAAGAAACCCCCTCTCGCCAAAAAAATAAAGGTAAGAAGGTGAGGTTCTTATATCATTCTATGTGTTTTGTGCATAGAGAAAACCTTAAAATCTGTTTTCCCCAATAATATGTTGAAAGAAAAAAAAATAAATAAAATAATAAAATAAAAAATAAAAATAAAGAAACCCCCTCTTTCCAAAAATAAAAGGTAAGAAGGTGAGGTTCCTATATCATTCTATATCTTTTGTACACAGAGAAAACCTTAAAATCTGTTTTCCCCAATAATATGTTGAAATAAAAAGAATAAAATATCAAATAAAAATAAAGATAAAAAATAATAATCAAATAAAATAATCAAATAAAAATAAAATAAAAATAAATAATCAAATAAATAATCAAATAAAAATAAAAATAAAAAAGAAAGCCCCTCTCTCCAAAAAAATAAAGGTAAGGAGGTGAGGTTCTCATATCATTCTATATGTTTTGTACACAGAGAAAACCTTAAAATCTGTTTCCCCCCATAATATGTCGAAATAAAAAATAAAATAAAATAAAGTAATCAAATAAAAATAAAAATAAAGAAACCCCCTCTGTCCAGAAAATAAAGGTAAGAAGGTGAGGTTCCTATATCATTCTATATGTTTTGTGCATAGAGAAAACCTTAAAATCTGTCCCCCCCATAATATGTCGAAATGAAAAAAATAAAAATAAATAAAAAAGAACTACACACTTCTCAGAATTCCTGTTGGGGAGAGGAGGCCAAATGACTCAGCCCTGGACGATGAGGCGTAGGTGGAAGTTGCCGGGTGGAACTTCCTCAAAAGCTCATGAAAACAAGCGCTGAGGCCTGGAGCGGAGGCCCACGCCTGTCGTCCCAGCACTCTGGGAGGCCGAGGAGGGAGGATCGCTGGAGGTCAGGAGTGTTGGAGGCCGGCCTGAGCAAGAGCGAGACCCCGTCTCTACTATAAATAGAAAGAAATTAATTGGCCAACTAATATATAGAGAGAAAAAACGAGCCGGGCGTGGAGGCGCATGCCTGTTGTCCCAGCTACTCAGGAGGGAGGCTGAGGCAGGAGGCTCGCTGGAGGCCAGGAGTTGGAGGCTGCTGTGAGCGAGGCTGACGCCACGGCGCTCACCCTAGCCCAGGCGACAGAGGGGGACTCTGTCTTAGAAAAATTAAAAATAAAAAAATAAAGTCCCAGCTGGGCTCGGAGGCTCACGACTGTCATCCCAGCACTCTGGGAGGCCGAGGCGGGAGGATGGCTCGAGGTTGGGATTTCGAGGCCAGCCTGAGCAAGAGCGAGATCCCCGTCTCTACTAAAAACAGAAAGAAATGAGCTGGAGAACTAAAAATATATAGAAAAGATTATCCGGGCGTGGTGGCTCACGCCTGTAGTCCCAGCTACTCGGGAGGGAGGCCGAGGCTGGAGGATCGCTCGAGGTCAGGAGTTGGAGGCCAGCCTGAGCAAGAGGGAGACCACGTTTCTACTATACAGAAATCAATTGGCCAACTAATATATATAGAAAAAACGAGCCGGGCGTGGAGGCGCATGCCTGTCGTCCCAGCTACTAGGGAGGGAGGCTGAGGCAGGAGGCTCGCTGGAGGCCAGGAGTTGGAGGCTGCTGTGAGCGAGGCTGACGCCACGGCACTCACTCTAGCCTGGGCGACTGGGCCAGTCTCTGTCTCAAAAAACAAATTAATTGGCCAACTAAAAATATATAGAAGAAATAAAAAATATATAAGAAAATATAAAAATAGAATATATAGAAGAAAAAAGATTTAGCCGGGCGTGGAGGCGCATGCCTGGAGTCCCAGCTACTCGGGAGGGAGGCTGAGGCAGGAGGATCACTTGAGGCCAGGAGTCGGAGGTTGCTGTGAGCGAGGCTGACGCCACGGCATTCACTCTAGCCCGGGCGACAAAGTGAGACTTTGTCTCAAAAAAAAAAAAAAGATTGTAGAGGTTTGGACCTTGGAAAACAGATCTGAGCTAAAAAAAAAAAAAAAAAGAACAGACCTCTTCCTGGATCTGCTAGAAAAAAAATAGAGAAAGGAAATGAATTATATTTTAATATTTTAATATTTTAAAGTTAAAAAAAATTTTTCTTTAAAAATTAAAAAAAAAGAAAGAAAAAAGAACAATTAGAATAAAGAAAAAAAGAAAGGAAAAGACTTTTATTTAAATATTTTAAAGTTAAAAAAAATTTTCTTTAAAAATTAAAATTATACAAATTTTAAGGTTTCAAAAAAAAAAAAGAAAAGAAAATTAAAATTAAAATTAAAAAAAAAAAAAAAAGAACAGACCATGACGATTCATGGTGGACATCTTCTTCTTATTATTATTTTTTGGAGACAAAGTCCCGCTCTGTCGCCCGGGCTAGAGTGCTGTGGCGTCAGCCTCGCTCACAGCAGCCTCCAACTCCTGGCCTCCAGCGATCCTCCTGCCTCAGCCTCCCTCCCGAGTAGCTGGGACTACAGGCGTGCGCCTCCACGCCCGGCTTATTTTTTCTATATATTTATCAGTTGTCCACCTAATTTCTTTCTATTTTTAATAGAGATAGGGTCTCGCTCTTACTCAGGCTGGTCTCGAACTCCTGACCTCCAGCGATCCTCCTGCCTCGGCCTCCCTCCCGAGTAGCTGGGACTCCAGGCATGTGCCACCACACGCCCGGCTCATTTTTTCTCTATATATTTTTAGTTGGCCAATTAATTTTCTTTCTATTTTTTTTTTAGTAGAAACAGAGTCTTGCTCTTGCTCACTTTAGCCTCTAACTCCTGACCTCGACCGATCCTCCCGCCTCGGCCTCCCAGAGTTCCTCAATGACAGGCTTCAGCCACCGCGCCCGGCCTATCTTTTCTTTTCCTTTTTGGACTCCATTTACACCAACGTCTCAGATATATTCTTAGGGTTAATTAGTGGACTCAGCATTTTATTTTATTTCTTTACACATTTTGTTCTCTCTCATTTTCTAAAAATCAGCCAGCTTTTTATTCATCTATTTATTTCATTTATTGTTTTATTTATTTATTATTTATTATAGTTATTATTTTATTTATTTCTCTTTATTTATCTATTTATTTTATTCATTTATCTATTTTATTTGTTCATCAATTCGTCTACTTTTATTTTATTTAGCGTAGTATGGGTTTACCAAGCGTTAAGGTCAATATGTTTTTTTTGCTTTTACTTTTTTTTTTCTCTCTCTCTTTTTTTTTTATTACTTTGCTGGCAAAGGATAAGGTCAATATTTTATTCTTAACTATTCATGCTTTTCCTGCATATTTAGTAACCTATATAGAGGCCCAAAACAATGACAGAAAAGCCTCTAAAATTTTCTGTAAGGATGACTTCAAGCTGAAATAGTGACCCAGGGAAAGAGGTTTTGCAATTCTTGCCTTTCTCAAGAGGAGACTCGAGCCAAGAAAAAGCTTAAAAAACTTACTCATTTTCATCTGACATTTTTAATCTAAGAAATAAAAAAATAAAAAATAAAATAAAATAAAAAACTTACTCATGAAAAAAAAATATATAAAAAAACTTACTCATGGGTCCACAAGAGGCTACATTGTTTCCATTAGGCCACGTGGCCTCTAAAATAATAAAAAGAACAGTAATAATCCTCTAGAACTAGCATATTTTTAAAGGTCACATAAGGTGTCAAAGAGGTCAAAATGGACAGTATTGGCCGGGCCGGGTGGCTCAGGCCTGTCATCATCCCAGCGCTCTGGGAGGCCGAGGAGGGAGGATGGCTGGAGGCCAGGAGTTGGAGGCCAGCCTGAGCAAGAGTGAGACCCTGTCTCTACTAAAAAAAAAAAAAAAAAAAATAGAAAGAAATGAGCTGGACAACTAAAAATATATTTAGAAAAAAAACGAGCCGGGTGTCATGGTGCATGCCTGTATAGTCCCAGCTACTCGGGAGGGAGGCCGAGGCAGGAGGCTCGGTGGAGGTCAGGAGTTGGAGGCCAGCCTGAGCAAGAGCGAGACCCCCATCTCTACTAAAAAATAGAAATTAGGTTGACAAGTAAAAATATATAGAAAAACTGAACCAGCTGTGGTGGCGCATGCCTGGAGTCCCAGCTACTCGGGAAGGAGGCCGAGGCAGGAGGCTCGGTGGAGGCCAGGAGTTGGAGGTAGACCTGGCGAAAGAGTCAGACTCTTTAAAAAAAAAGAAAAAATGAAATAAAAAAATGAATAAACAAATACAAACACCTGTTTATGGCACAAACCTCAGAAAACCTAGCTGGTCTTAGATGAAAACCTTTTGCCCCCATCCCTGTCCCCCCGTCACTTCATTCCCTGCCTTAAACTGGGACTTAAATCTAAGCCACCAATTTCATTTATTGATTTTAGTTGTCATTACCAATTCATTGTTATTTTTTTTAAGTATTTTTTTTCTCTCACTTTCTTGTTTTCATCGATGGGTGCATTTGAACCAGTTCCTCATTTTATGTATTTATTATTGCCGATTTGTAACTCTTGTATTATTACCAATGTATTAGTTAGCTTATTTATCATCACCGATTTATTATTTACTTAATTTGGTATCTCCGATTTATTATTTTAGTGTCACGAATTTATTATCGTTACCAATTTATTATTTTATTTATTAATTAAATTATTATTTATTCATTATTATTTATTACCAATTCATTTATTGTTACCAACTTATTGTTATTTATCACCAATTTGTTCTTTATTTATGTACTATTACCAATTTATTATTTATCATTACCAATTTGTTATTTATCTTATTCATTTGCAGGTTTATCACTACTGATTTATTGTTTATTTGTTTATCATTACCAATTTATTATTTATTCATCATTACCAATCTGTAATTTATCTTACTCATTTGCAGGTTTATCACTACCGATCTATTGTTTATTACCAATTTATTATTTATCATTACCAATTTGTTATTTATCTTATTCATTTGCATGTTTATCATTACTGATCTATTGTTTATTATTACCAATTTATTATTTAGCATTACCAATTTATCTTATTCATTTGCATGTTTATCACTACTGATTTATTGTTTATTATTACCAATTTATTGTCATTATCAATTTGTTATTTCTCTTATTCATTTGCATGTTTATCATTACTGATCTATTGTTTATTACCAATTTATTATTTATTTAGCATTACCAATTTGTTATATATCTTACTCATTTGCATGTTTATCACTACCGATTTATTGATTATTTGTTTATTATTACCAATTTATTATTTGTGATTACCAATTTGTCATTTATCTTATTCATTTGCATGTTTATCATTACCAATTTATTATTTATTTGTCATTACCAATTTGTTATATATCTTACTCATTTGCATGTTTATCATTACTGGTCTATTGTTTATTATTACCAATTTATTATTTATTTGTCATTACCAATTTGTTATTTACCTTATTCATTTGCATGTTTATCACTACCGATTTATTATTTATTATTGCCAATTTATTTATCATTACCAATTTGTTATTTATCTTACTCATTTGCATGTTTATCACCACTGATTTATTATTTGTTTATTATTGCCAATTTATTATTTATTTATCATTACCAATGTTATTTCTTATTCATTTGCATGTTTATCATTACTGATCTATTGTTTATTATTACCAATTTATTATTTATTTGTCATTACCAATTTGTTATTTATCTTATTCACTTGCATGTCTATCACTACCGATTGTTTGTTTATTATTACCAATTTATTATTTGTCATTACCAATTTGTTATTTACCTTATTCATTTGCATGTTTATCACTACCAATTTATTATTTATTATTGCCAATTTATTTTTTATCATTACCAATTTGTTATTTATCTTACTCATTTGCATGTTAAACACTACTGATTACTTATTATTACCAATTTATTATTTGTCATTACCAATTTGTTATTTATCTTATTCATTTGCATGTTTATCACTACCAATTTATTGATTATTTATTATTGCCAATTTATTTTTTATTTATCATTACCAATTCGTTCTTTATCTTACTCATTTGCATGTTTATCACTACTGATTGATTATTTATTATTACCAATTTATTATTTATCATTACCAATCTGTTATTTATCTTATTCATTTGCATGCTTATCACTACCGATTTATTGATTATTTATCATTACCAATTTATTATTTGTCATTACCAATTTGTTATTTATCTTACTCATTTGCATGTTTATCACTACTGATTATTTATTATTACCAATTTATTATTTCTCTCATTCATTTGCAGGTTTATCACTACGGATTTATTGATTATTTGTTTATTATTGCCAATTTATTTTTTATTTATCATTACCAATTTGTTATTTACCTTATTCATTTGCATGCTTATCACTACCGATTTATTGATTATTTATCATTACCAATTTATTATTTGTCATCACCAGTCTGTTATTTATCTTACTCGTTTGCAGGTCCATCACCACCGATTTATTGATTATCTCTTTATTATTGCCAATTTATTATTTATCATCACCAATTTATTTATCTTATTTGTTTGCATGTTTATCACTACCGATTTATTGATTATTTATCATTACCAATTTATTATTTGTCATCACCAGTCTGTCATTTATCTTACTCGTTTGCAGGTCCATCACCACCGATTTATTGATTACCTGTCTATTATTGCCAATTTATTATTTACCATCACCGATTTGTTATTTCATTCACTTATGTCTTTATTGTTACCAAGTCACTCTTTTATTTTTTATTTTTGTTTTTCCTATTTCACACCTCCCGCCCCTGCCCGACCGTGACCGGTGCGGGGCGGCGACGCGGCCTTCCCCCTCCACCACGCGGTCCCCGCCGTCCCGCACACCAACGCCCCGCCGGCCCGACCCCAGCCCCGCCACCCAGCGCCGTAACGCGCATGCTCCACTCCCATCACGCTCCGCGCGTCCTCGCCGCCGCCATCTTGCATCCGGGGCCTTTCCCTTCCCCCGTTCCGTCCGGAACTCCGCCGAGGCAGCAGACACGTTTCCCGAGACACGCTGCCACACCGCCGCTTTTTTCTAGAGACACGCTCCCCGCGTGGTTCACCGTCGCGGAGGGGAGCGGCCACTTGTATGGCCAGCGCTTCCATGTCCGGAAGCGCCCGCTGACGCGACGAGGGAGGTGCGAGCCAACATGGCGCCCCTCTGGCGGCGGCGCCGCCGCCGGCGCAGGGGGTGACGTCAACGACCTCTTACGGATTCTGCTTCCGGCTCGACTGCGAAAGTGGACTGCGACTGTTGCGCTGGGGCGCGGCTCGCGCTCACTTCCGGGGACTGAGTCTGAGCATGCGCAGCTCGCGATAAATCAGTGTGGCTCGGGCTCACTTCCGGGGACTGAATCTGCGCGTGCGCAGTGACCAAAACGGTAGACGTCTGCAGTGTGCCTCTCTTCCGGGATGGGGGTACGCGCATGCGCGGTGAGCCGTAAACGAAGGAGGGGCCCAGGCTCACTTCCGGGGAGTGAATGTGCGCCTGCGCAGTGAGCCATAGGGCCGCAGGGCGGGGCGGAAGTGGAGGTCGTGTTGTTGGGAAGCCGGAAATGAATGCCTGTGTTTGTTGACAATTGACAAATGGCCTCTGGGGTGTCGCTTAGTGCTTTTGGTGGCCCCGGGGAGGCACGCAATGTCGTTATTGCTTGCAAAGGGGGAAGCTTAGGGCCCGGCGCGGTGGCGCGCGCCTGTCATCCCAGCTACTCGGGAGGGAGGCCGGGGAGGGAGGATCGCTGGAGGCCAGGAGTTAGAGGCCAGCCTCAGCAAGGGCGAGACCCCGTCTCTACTAAAAATAGAAAGAAATGAGCTGGACAACAATAAAAATATATAGAAAAGAAACGAGCCGGGCGTGGTGGCGCATGCCTGTAGTCCCAGCTACTCGGGAGGGAGGCCGAGGCAGGAGGATCGCTGGAGGCCAGGAGTTGGAGGCCAGCCTGAGTCCAAGAGCAAGACCCCGTCTCTACTAAAAATAGAAAGAAATGAGCTGGGCAACTAAAAATATATAGGAATAATGAGCCGGGCGTGGAGGCGCATGCCTGCAGTCCCAGCTACTTGGGAGGGAGGCTGGGGCAGGAGGATCGCTGGAGGCCAGGAGTTGGAGGCCAGCCTGAGCAAGAGCGAGACCCCGTCTCTACTATAAATAAAAAGAAATTAGCCGGACAACTAGAAATATATAGAAAAAAACGAGCCGGGCGTGGTGGCGCATGCCTGTAGTCCCAGCTACTCGGGAGGGAGGCCGAGGCAGGAGGATCGCTGGAGGCTAGGAGTTGGAGGCCAGCCTGAGCAAGAGCGAGACCCCGTCTCTACTGAAAATAGAAAGAAATTAGCCGGACAACTAGAAATATATAGAAAAAAACGAGCCGGGCGTGGTGGCGCGTGCCTGGAGTCCCAGCTACTCAGGTGGGAGGCTGAGACAGGAGGATCGCTGGAGGCCAGGAGTTGGAGGCCAGCCTGAGTCCAAGAGCGAGACCCCGTCTCTACTAAAAGAAATAGAAAGAAATGAGCTGGACAACTAAAAATATATAGAGAAAAAAAGTCAGCCGGGCGTGGTGGCGCACGCCTGTAGTCCCAGCTACTCGGGGAAGGGAGGCCGAGGCAGGAGGCTCGCTCGAGGCCGGGAGTTGGAGGCTGCTGGGAGCGACAGGGGCGAGACTGGGTCTCAAAATAAATAAATAAATAGACAAGGTAAATAAATAAATAGACTAAATGTATAAATAGACAAAATAAATAAATAGACGAAAAGAAAAATAAGAAAAGAAGAAAGAAGGAAATTGAGGACTGAACTCTGATCTTTTTTCTTTTGCTAAAAAACTCCTTGCCGAGGAGGCCGGCCGGGTGAGGCTGACAAAGAGCAAATTCCCCGACCTGATTCTGGTGTCAGCTCATTTAACGTCACCTGCAAGATAGGAAGCCCCTGTCTTAACTCGAGCATCCCGGCAGGGGCCTGTCCGTAAATTTAAAATATCTTAACATTTTTTTTTTTTACATATTTAAAATTTAAAAGATATTTTAAATTTGCAAACCTAAGACATGTTAACTGAAGCATCCTAGCAGGGGCCTGTCCGTAAATTTAAAATATCTTAATTCCAGCATCCTGGCAGGTGCCTGTCCGTAAATTTAAAATATCTTAAAAATTTTAAAAGATATTTTAAATTTAGAAGGTATTTTAAATTTGCAAATTTAAGACTTGTTAACTGCAGCATCCTAGCAGGTGCCTGTCCGTAAATTTAAAATATCTTAAAATTTTTAAAGATATTTTAAATTTAAAAGGCATTTTAAATTTGTAAATCTAAAATATCTTAACTGAAGCATCCTAGCAGGTGCCTGTTCGTAAATTTAAAATATCTTGACTGAAGCATCCTAGCAGGTGCCTATCCGTAAATTTAAAATATCTTAAAATTTTTAAAAATATTTTAAATTTAAAAGGCATTTTAAATTTGCAAATTTGAAATATCTTAACTGAAGCATCCTAGCTGTTGCCTATTCGTAAATTTAAAACATCTTAACATTTTTCTTACATATTTAAAATTTAAAAGATACTTTAAATTTGCAAATCTAAAACATCTTAACTGCAGCATCCTAGCAGGTGCCTATCCGTAAATTTAAAATATCTTAAAGCAAGCATCCTAGCAGGTGCCTGTTCGTAAATTTAAAATATCTTAAAATTTTTTTTACATGTTTAAAATTTAAAAGGTATTTTAAATTTGCAAATCTAAAACATCTTAACTGAAGCATCCTGGCAGGTGCCTGTTCGTAAATTTAAAATATCTTAAAAATTTTAAAAAATATTTTAAATTTAAAAGGCATTTTAAATTTGTAAATCTAAAATATCTGAACTCAAGCATCCTAGCAGGTGCCTATTCGTAAATTTAAAATATCTTAAAAATTTTTTAAAATATTTTAAATTTAAAAGGTATTTTAAATTTGCAAATCTAAAACATCTTAACTGCAGCATCCTAGCAGGTGCCTATCCGTAAATTTAAAATATCTTAAAATTTTCAAAAATATTTTAAATTTAAAAGGTATTTTAAATTTGCAAATTTAAAACATCTTAACTAGCAGGTGCCTATTCATAAATTTAAAACATCTTAACTCACTGCACATCCTAGCAGGTGCCTATTCGTACATTTAAAACATCTTAAAAATCTTTTAAATATTTAAAATTTAAAAGACGCTTTAAATGTGCAAATCTGAAACATCCTAACCGGAGCATCCTAGCAGGTGCCTGTTGATAATTTTTTTTTTTTTTTTTTTGCATGTACAGAGACATCAGGTGAGCTGGTAAACAGATGCGGGGAGCCTGGCCCCGGGCCCAGGCCTCACCCCCAAAGAGTAGCCTCGAGGCCGGGCCTCCCGCCGGCTCGGGCTGGCAGGTGTGCCCAGGCGAGCTGGGGTGCAGCGTGTGTCACGTGTGCACGGGCGGCAGGTGCATGCCCGGGTCCTGGGGTGCAGCCCGGGCGAGGCCTGCAGCTCCCCACACCCCGGCCCGGGGAGACGTCTCTGCCCCGGCCCAGGATCTGGGAGCAAAATGCAGCAGCAGCAGCAGCAGCAGGCCTCCCCATCAGGGCGCCCAGAAACAGGGAAGGGACTCGCTTGGAGCCTTAAAAACAGAGGGGTGAGGCCGGGCGCGGTGGAGGCTCAGGCCTGTCATCCCGGCACTCTGGGAGGAGGCCGAGGAGGGAGGCTCGCTCGAGGCCAGGAGTTGGAGGCCGGCCTGAGCAAGAGCCAGACCCCGTCTCTACTAAAAAAAAAAGAAAATAGAAAGAAATTAATTGGCCAACTAATATATATATAATATGAAAAAATGAGCCGGGCACGGTGGCATGTGCCTGTAGTCCGAGCTACTCGGGAGGCTGAGGCAGGAGGATCGCTGGAGGCCAGGAGGTGGAGGCCAGCCTGAGCAAGAGTGAGACCCCGTCTCTAGTAAAAATAGAAACAAATTGACAGGACAATTAAAAACATATAGAGAAACGAGCCGGGCGTGGTGGTGCATGCCTGTCGTCCCAGCTACTCAGGGAAGGGAGGCTGAGGCAGGAGGATCGCTGGAGGCCAGGAGGTGGAGGCCAGCCCTGAGCAAGAGCGAGACCCCGTCTCTACTAAAAAATTAGAAAGAAATTAATTGGCCACCTAAAAATATATAGAAAAAACGAGCCGGGCGTGGTGGCGCACGCTTGTCGTCCCAGCTACTCGGGAAGGGAGGCTGAGGCAGGAGGCTCGCTGGAGGCCGGGAGGTGGAGGCTGCCCTTGTCTACGCTGTCCATCTTTCTGATGGTAGCAGTCAGGTGTCTTCCCTCAATGCCAGTGTCCCTTGATTGACGTCTGTAGTGATTGGATCGTCTCTTGATGCTTGGGCCTGGGCCCGGCCTCTACTCTGCCCACTTCCCTCTCGTCCGTCCGTGAGAACCTCCGTCCCGGCCTCCCAGGGAGCGTCGGGTCCTCAGCGCCCGCAGCCTCCTGGCAGGGGCCTGTCCCTAAATTTGAAATATCTTAAAAATCTTCAAAAATATTTTAAATTTAAAAGGTATTTTAAATTTGCAAATCTAAAACATCTTAACTGCAGCGTCCTAGCAGGTGCCTGTCCGGAAATTTAAAATGTCTTAAATTTTTTTTGCATATTTAAAATTTAAAAGGTATTTTAAATTTGCAAATTTAAAACATCTTAACTGAAGCATCCTAGCAGGTGCCTGTCCGTAAATTTTAAAATATCTTGAATTTTTTTTTTTACATATTTAAAATTTAAAAGGTATTTTAAATTTGCAAATTTGAAATATCTTAACTGAAGCATCCTGGCAGGTGCCTATTCGTAAGTTTAAAATATCTTAAAACTTTAAAAAATATTTTAAATTTAAAAGGCATTTTAAATTTGCAAATTTAAAATATCTTAACTGCAGCATCCTAGCAGGTGCCTATCGGTAAATTTTAAATATCTTAACTCAAGCGTCCTAGCAGGTGCCTATTCATAAATTTAAAATATCTTAAAATTTTTTTACATGTTTAAAATTTAAAAGGTATTTTAAATTTGCAAATTTAAAATATCTTAACTCTACAGAATAAAATATCACTGTAAAAAAAAATAAAAAAAAAAATAAAATATCTTAACTCAAGCATCCTGGCAGGTGCCTATCTGTAAATTTAAAATATCTTAAAATTTTTTACATATTTAAAATTTAAAAGGTATTTTAAATATGTAAATTTGAAATATCTTAACTCAAGCATCCTGGCAGGTGCCTGTCTGTAAATTTAAAACATCTTACCATTTTTTTTACATATTTAAAATTTAAAAGGTACTTTAAATTTGCAAATCTAAAACATCTTAACTGAAGCATCCTAGCAGGTGCCTATCTGTAAATTTAAAATATCTTGAATTTTTTTTACATATTTAAAATTTAAAAGGTATTTTAAATTTGCAAATTTGAAATATCTTAACTGAAGCATCCTAGCAGGTGCCTATCTGTAAATTTAAAATATCTTAAAAATTTTTTTACATATTTAAAATTTAAAAGGTATTTTAAATGTGCAAATCTAAAGCATCTTCACCTCAGCACCCCAGCAGGTGCCTGTCTGTCAAAGAGGAAGGGAAGGGCACCTGGCGGTGACTGTCGCCTGCCCCTCTCTCTTGGCGGCCCCTAAATGTGGCTGAGGAGCAGGGCCCGGCCTGCCGGGGGACAGGGTGACCCTGAGGGTCCCCTGCTCAGAGGCAGCCGGCTCCCGGGGCAGGATTTGCAGGAAGGGGAGGTCGAGGCAGGTGGCAGCTGCCATGCCCTGCAGCACGGGCCCGGGCCAGCCAGTGCCCAGATTTGTAATGCATGCAAAGACGGTCCCTCAGCCGGCCACCACCTGTGCACGCAGGTGGCTCTGCAGCAGCTGCACCAGCCCAGTGCCTAGAGGTGACATGCATGCAAAGACGGTCCCTCAGCCGGCCACCACCTGTGCTCCCAGGTGGCCCTGCAGCAGCTGCACCAGCCCAGTGCCCGGAGGTGACATGCATGCAAAGACAGTCCCACAGCCGGCCACCACCTGTGCTCCCAGGTGGCCCTGCAGCAGCTGCACCAGCCCAGTGCCTGGAGGTGACATGCATGCAAAGACGGTCCCTCAGCCGGCCACCACTGTGCTCGCAGGTGGCCCTGCAGCAGCTGCACCAGCCCAGTGCCCGGAGGTGACATGCATGCAAAGACGGTCCCACAGCCGGCCACCACCTGTGCACGCAGGTGGCTCTGCAGCAGCTGCACCAGCCCAGTGCCCGGAGGTGACATGCATGCAAAGACGGTCCCACAGCCGGCCACCACCTGTGCTCCCAGGTGGCCCTGCAGCAGCTGCACCAGCCCAGTGCCTGGAGGTGACATGCATGCAAAGACGGTCCCTCAGCCGGCCACCACCTGTGCACGCAGGTGGCTCTGCAGCAGCTGCACCAGCCCAGTGCCTGGAGGTGACATGCATGCAAAGACAGTCCCACAGCCGGCCACCACCTGTGCACGCAGGTGGCCCTGCAGCAGCTGCACCAGCCCAGTGCCTGGAGGTGACATGCATGCAAAGACAGTCCCACAGCCGGCCACCACCTGTGCACGCAGGTGGCTCTGCAGCAGCTGCACCAGCCCAGTGCCTAGAGGTGACATGTGTGTAAAGACAGTCCCTCAGCCAGCCACCACCAGTGCACCCAGGTGGCCCTGCAGCAGCTGCACCAGCCCAGTGCCGGGAGGTGACATGCATGCAAAGACAGTCCCACAGCCGGCCACCACCTGTGCTCGCAGGTGGCCCTGCAGCAGCTGCACCAGCCCAGTGCCCGGAGGTGACATGCATGCAAAGACAGTCCCACAGCCGGCCACCACCTGTGCACGCAGGTGGCCCTGCAGCAGCCGCAGCGACAGGCTGAAGGCCAGGATGCCTCCGTGCAGCAGGAAAGCCAGGCCTGGCTGCAAGGCCCGGGCCCGGCGTCCCTGCAGCCCTGCTGCAGCCCTGGGACCCCGGCTGCAGGGGCAAGGAGGGGACCCATGCAGGGGCCCGCACCGGGCCCGCCATGCCCACGCTGCGGCCTGCAGGCCACTGTGCCCAGCACAGCCCTTGCTTCCTGCAGAGCTGGTGGCCCTGACGGCTCCCCGGGAGCCAGTGTGACCAGGAAGGAGCCCAGGGCCGGGGAGGACTCTTGCAGGCCACAGGCCACAGGCGGCCACACACGCCCTGGGAATGTCCTATTCGTAAATTTAAAATGTCTTAACTCAAGCATCCTGGCAGGGGCCTGTTCGTGAATTTAAAATATCTTCAATTTTTTTTTGCATATTTAAAATTTATTTTAAATTTGCAAATTTAAAACTTCTTAACTGAAGCATCCTAGCAGGTGCCTGTCTGTAAATTTAAAATATCTCAATTTTTTTTGCATATTTAAAATTTAAAAGGTATTTTAAATTTGCAAATTTAAAACTTCTTAACTGAAGCATCCTAGCAGGTGCCTATTTGGAAAATTAAAATATCTTAACTCAAACATCCTAGCAGGTGCCTGTTCGTAAATTTAAAATATCTTAACTCGCAGGGCGCGGAGGCTCAGGCCTGTAATCCCAGCTCTCTGGGAGGCCGAGGAGGGAGGATCGCTCGAGGTCAGGAGTTCAAACCAGCCTGAGCAAGATTGAGACCCCGTCTCTACTATAAATCGAAAGAAATTAATTGGCCAAGTAATATATACAGAAAGAAAAATCATCTGGGCGTGGTGGCGCGTGCCTGTAGTCCCAGCTACTCGGGAGGGAGGCTGAGGCAGGAGGCTCGCTCGAGGCCAGGAGTCGGAGGCTGCTGTGAGCGAGGCTGACGCCACGGCACTCACTCCAGCCCGGGCAACAAAGCGAGACTCTGTCTCAAAAAAAAAAAAAAATAAAATAAAATATCTTAACTCACTTCATCATCCTAGCAGGTGCCTGTTCGTAAATTTAAAATATCTTTTTTTTTTTTATTTGGCTTACACTTTTTTTTTTAATTTTTTTTTTATTTTGGCATATTTTTTTTACTTTTTAATCAACTTTTTAGTTACTTATTTTATTTTTTGTTTATTTTTTCAGAGCCAACTGTGGTTTTATTTTTTAAAATATCTTAACTGCAGCATGCTACCAGGTGCCTACTCCTAAATTTAAAATATCTTTTTTTTTAATTAATGTTTTAATTACTTATTTCATTTTATTTTATTTTATTTTTTTGTTTATTTTTTTTCAGAGCCAACCGTGGTTTTATTTTTTAAAATATCTTAACTGCAGCATGCTACCAGGTGCCTATTCCTAAATTTAAAATGTCTTTTTTTTCTTTATTAATGTTTCAATTACTTATTTCATTTTATTTTATTTTTTTTTTTGTTTATTTTTTTCCAGAGCCAACTGTGGTTTTATTTTTTAAAATATCTTAACTGCAGCATGCTACCAGGTGCCTATTCCTAAATTTAAAATATCTTTTTTTTTTCCTTTATGAATGTTTTAATTACTTATTTCATTTTATTTTATTTTATTTTGTTTATTTTTTTTTCAGAGCCAACTGTGGTTTTATTTATTTTTTTTTATTTTATTTTTTTTTTTTTTTTTGAGACAGAGTCTCACTTTGTTGCCCGGGCTAGAGTGAGTGCCGTGGCGTCAGCCTAGCTCACAGCAACCTCAACCTCCTGGGCTCGAGTGATCCTTCTGCCTCAGCCTCCCGGGTAGCTGGGACTACAGGCATGCGCCACCATGCCCGGCTAATTTTTTATATATATATCAGTTGGCCAATTAATTCCTTTCTATTTATAGTAGAGACGGGGTCTCGCTCGGGCTGGTTTTGAACTCCTGACCTTGAGCAATCCGCCCGCCTCGGCCTCCCAAGAGCTAGGATTACAGGCGTGAGCCACAGCGCCCGGCCTTGTGGTTTTATTTAAAAAATATCTCAACTGCAGCATGCTAGCAGGTGCCTATTCCTAAATTTAAAATATCTTTTTTTTTCTTTATGAATGTTTTAATTACTTATTTCATTATATTTTATTGTTTTTGTTTGTTTATTTTTTTCCAGAGCCAACTGTGGTTTTATTTTTAAAAATATCTTAACTGCAGCCTGGACACATCAATTATATTAGCATTTCCTCGGTGAAAGTTTGATGGGCAAAAACAATGCAAAACAAAGCTTTATCGCGAAAAGGGTCGAGGTTAATAAAATACAGGAGCGATTCAAGGGCTTTTTGCATCCAAGCTAAAAGCAGTTGCTTGGAATTATTTTTCAGTTTTGCATGACAAAGGTTACAAGTTCTGAAAAATTAAGGGCCAGAAAGAGAAAATAAATCAGACTCTAAAGGAAGAGCCTGCTCAAATCCTTCTGCTCATTTCTCTACCGTGTTGTCTTTTTCTTATTAATTTGTCCTTTTTTTTCTTTCTTTTTTTTTTTTTGCATTTGAAGATGCTGCTACTTGATATTTAATTTGTCTTTTTTTTTTTTTTTGAGACAGAGTCTCGCTCTGTTGCCCAGGCTAGAGTGAGTGCCGTGGCGTCAGCCTCGCTCACAGCAGCCTCCAACTCCTGGCCTCGAGCGATCCTCCTGCCTCAGCCTCCCTCCCGAGTAGCTGGGACTACAGGCACCCGCCTCCACGCCCGGCTAATTTTTTTTTTTTTATATATATATGAGTTGGCCAATTAATTTCTTTCTATTTATAGTAGGGACGGGGTCTTGCTCTTGCTCAGGCTGGTTTCGAACTCCTGACCTCGAGCGATCCTCCCTCCTCGGCCTCCCAGAGAGCTGGGATTACAGGCGTGAGCCTCCGAGCCCGGCCCCCTAATTTGTCTTTTGATATATATTTTGGGTCTGAGTTCTCTGCCTGTTAGACAGTTTTCTGGTCACCTCCTCCCATTCCGATAACTTGATTTCTGTTTTCTTTAATGGCATTTTTAAAAATTTCTTCCCTTTAATTTTGGCTTTGGGTTTATGGAAGAGTTGGGAAAAAAAATAGCAGAGAGAAAAAAACCTGTTTGATGCAGGAACACCTGCACAGCTTGCAGTTGGGCCCCTGGCTTCGTTCGCCTGGATTTCCCTTATGTTAGCATCTTAAATAAAAATAAAACAAGAGCGGCCCTGCTTGGTGCCTCCCGCCTGTCACCCCAGCACTCTGGGAGGCCGAGGAGGGAGGATCGCTCAATGGAGGTCAGGAGGTGGAGGCCAGCCTGAGCAAGAGGGAGACCCCATCTCTACTAAAAATAGAAAGAAATTAATTGGCCAACTAAAAATATATAGAAAAAACGAGCCGGGCGTGGTGGCGCATGCTTGTAGTCCCAGCTACTAGAAAGGGAGGCTGAGGCAGGAGGATCGCTCAAGGTCAGGAGTTGGAGGCCAGCCCGAGCAAGAGCGAGACCCCGTCTCTACTAAAAATAGAAAGAAATTAATTGGTCAACTAAAAAAAAAGTATATATATAAAATGGGCTGGGCCTGGAGGCTCACGCCTGTCATCCCAGCACTCTGGGAGGCCGAGGCGGGAGGATCGCTTGAGGTCAGGAGGTCGAGGCCAGCCCCAGCAAGAGCGAGACCCCGTCTCTACTAAAGATAGAAAGAAATTAATCAGCCAACTAATATATTAATTAATATACATAAAAAATAAATATATTATATTAACTAATATATATAAAAATTATCTGGGCGTGGAGGCGCATGCCTGTAGTCCCAGCTACTCGGGAGGCTGAGGCAGGAGGATCGCTCGAGGTCAGGAGTTGGAGGCCGGCCTGAGCATGAGCGAGACCCCGTCTCTACTGAAAGTAGAAACAAATTAGTTGGACAATTAAAAAATATACAGAGAAAAAATGAGCCGGGCGTGGTGGTGCACGCCTGTAGTCCCAGCTACTCTGAGAGGGAGGCTGAGGCGGGAGGCTTGCTCGAGGCCAGGAGTTGGAGGCTGCTGTGAGCGAGGCTGACGCCACGGCGCTCACTCCAGCCCGGGCAATAAAGTGAGACTCTTGTCTCCAAAAAAATATAAAATATAAAAGAAAAAAAATAAAAATAAATAAGAAAAAAAAAAAGAGGGAAGAAAACACAAGAATACAAAAGAAAAGGAGAAAAAAAAAAGGTGAAAATTTTAAAAAGGGGGGAAGGAGGACACGGGCAATATATGTAACTTTAACACTTGCACCACCCCCCTAATATGCTAAAATAAAAAAAAATAAATGAAAATTAAAAAAATTAAAAAAGAAAAAGAAAACCAAGAAAAAAAAAGAAAAGAAAACAAGGCAGAAAAAAGAAAGTAAATGAAAAAGCAAAAAGAGAAGGAAAAAAAGACAAAAAGGGGGAAGGAAGAAAATAAATGAAAAAGCAAAAAGAGAAGGAAAAAAAGACAAAAAAGGGGAAGAAAGAAAATAAATGAAAAAGCAAAAAGAGAAGGAAAAAAAGACAAAAAGGGGGAAGGAAGAAAATAAATGAAAAAGCAAAAAGAAAAGGAAAAAAAGACAAAAAAAAGGGGAAGAAAGAAAATAAATGAAACAGCAAAAAGAAAAGGAAAAAAAAAGACAAAAGGGGAAGGAAGAAAATAAATGAAAAAGCAAAAAGAAAAGGAAAAAAAGGGGGAAGAAAGAAAATAAATGAAAAAGCAAAAAGAAAAGGAAAAAAAGACAAAAAAGGGGAGGGAAGAAAATAAATGAAAAAGCAAAAAGAAAAGGAAAAAAGACAAAAAGGGGGAAGGAAGAAAATAAATGAAAAAGCAAAAAGAAAAGAAAAAAGACAAAAAAGGGGAAGGAAGAAAATAAATGAAAAAGCAAAAAGAAAAGGAAAAAAAGACAAAAAGGGGGAAGGAAGAAAATAAATGAAAAAGCAAAAAGAGAAGGAAAAAAAGACAAAAAAGGGGAAGGAAGAAAATAAATGAAAAAGCAAAAAGAAAAGGAAAAAAAGACAAAAAAAGGGGGAAGGAAGAAAATAAATGAAAAAGCAAAAAGAAAAGGAAAAAAAGACAAAAAAAAGGGGGAAGGAAGAAAATAAATGAAAAAGCAAAAAGAAAAGGAAAAAAAGACAAAAAAAAGGGGGAAGGAAGAAAATAAATGAAAAAGCAAAAAGAAAAGGAAAAAAAGACAAAAAAAAGGGGGAGGGAAGAAAATAAATGAAAAAGCAAAAAGAGAAGGAAAAAAAGACAAAAAGGGGGAAGAAAGAAAATAAATGAAAAAGCAAAAAGAAAAGGAAAAAAAAGACAAAAAGGGGAAGAAAGAAAATAAATGAAACAGCAAAAGCAAGGGGAAAAAAAGAAAAGAAAAAAAAAGGAAGGAAAAAAAACAACTAAAACAAGAAGAAACAAGAAAAAAAAAAGGAAACAGAAAAAAAAAGAACAATGAAAAAGAAAAAAACAGAAGAAAAAAAAAGAAAAGAAAAAAAGGCGGGAAAAAAAAGAAAAAAAAAAAGAAAAGGAAAAAAAAATGAAAAAGAAAAGAAAAACAGACACAGCAGCAACAATGGAGTCCTTCTATTGGGGGGAGGGGCCGGTCTCTGATTTCCAATCAGGCGCCCGGCGGGCCGCCCGGTTGCCCCGGGAGACGGGCGGGGTCCTTCGTGGCCGGGCGCCGCCTTCTCGAGTCACCCCAGGCTCGGCCCAATCAGCGGCCGCTCGGTGGCGCGCGGCGCGGCGGCGCCTGCGCAGTCGTGCTCTCCTCCGCCCTCGCGCATGCGCGGTGCCTCGGAGTAGGCGTGGCCGCGCCTGCGCGGTGGCGCCTTCCATGTCCGCTCCGCTCAGGCCTCCTGTCATGGCGTCGCCCGCCGCCCGCCTTCTCCTCCTGGCCGCGCTCGCGGCGCGGGGCCTGGCGTCCCCCGAGGCGGCGCCGGCGCTGGTGAACGAGGACGTGCGGCGCACGGTGGACCTGAGCAGCCACCTGGCGAAGGTGACGGCCGAGGTGGTGCTGGCGCACGCCGGGCACGGCGGCGCGGCCTCCCGGGCCTCGTCCTTCCTGCTGGCGCTGGAGCCCGAGCTCGAGGCCCGCCTGGCGCACCTGGGCGTGCAGGTGAGTCCCCGTCGCCCTCCCTCCCGCCGCCCCGAGCCCTTCTGTCGCGGTCCCCGCCGGCTTTGGACGAGATAAAGCCGTTCGCGCGGACCGGAGGCCCGCCGGGGAGGCCCGGGTAGAGGCCGGAAGCTGACACTGGCCCCGCCCCTTTTTCTCTCCCCGCGTGGGGTTTGGGGGACACGTCAGCTCGGGGTCACACCCGGGGCGGCTGCTTGGACCCCAGCGGGGCGACCCCCAAGTCCTCTCCCCCATCTCTTATTAAAAAAAAAAAAAAAAAAGGTTTTGTTCCCTTGGGCCTCCCTTTCTGGCCTCCCTCCGGCCTGTCATTGGGGTCACTCACACCCAGGGCGGATTTTTGGACCCCAGCGGGGCGACCCCCAAGTCCTCTTCCCTCCTCTTATTAAAAAAAAAAACAAAAAAAAAAACAGGTGTTTTGTTCCTTGGGCCTCCCTTTCCGGCCTCCCTCCGGCCTATCATTCATTGCAAGCGAGGCTGGAGGGAGGCCGCGGCCTCCAAGGTGCCCAGAAAGGGCTTTTCCGCCTCAAAAAAAGAAAAAACTGCATTTGGCGGACGTGGGTTTTGTTCCTTGGGCCTCCCTTTCTGGCCTCCCTCCGGCCTATCATTCATTGCAAGCGAGGCTGGAGGGAGGCCGCGGCCTCCAAGGTGCCCAGAAAGGGCTTTTCCGCCTCAAAAAAAAACAACTGCATTTGGCGGACGTGGAGGCCCAAGGGGAGGACAAAGGAGTGATGGAAAATGACTTTTCCGGTTTTTTTTTTTATTATTATTATTGTTTTTTTTTACCCAATATTTGGTGTTTTTTTTTTTTTTTGAAGCTGCTGCTTTCTTTTTATTTATTTTTTCTTTTTTTAAAAATTTTTTTCTTTCTTTTTTTTTTTTTTGAGACAAGAGGCTCCCTTGGTAGCTCGGGCCAGAGTGCGGGCAGCCTCCGACTCCTGGCCTCCAGCGAGCCTCCGGCCTTGGCCTCCGTCGTGAGTAGCTGGGACGACAGGCGTGCGCCTCCACGCCCGGCTCGTTTTTTTCTATATATATTTTTAATTTTCCACCTTACTTTTTTTTTTTTTTTTTTTTTTTTTAGTAGAGACGGGGTCTCGCTCTTGCTCAGGCTGGCCTCCAACTCCTGGCCTCGAGCGAGCCTCCCGCCTCGGCCTCCC
The DNA here is from genome assembly GCF_040939455.1 of Microcebus murinus. Lineage (NCBI taxonomy): Eukaryota > Metazoa > Chordata > Mammalia > Primates > Cheirogaleidae > Microcebus > Microcebus murinus. The sequence goes on from NC_134123.1 coordinate 37,042,136, forward strand.
TCTTGGAGTAGCTGGGATGACAGGCATGTGCCTCCACGCCCGGCTCGTTTTTTTCTATATTTTTTTTTAAGTGGCCAAAAATTTCTATTTTTATATTATTTATTTGTTTTAAGACAGAGTCTCGCTCTGTCGCCCGGGCTGGAGTGAGTGCCGGGGCGTCAGCCTCGCTCACAGCAGCCTCCGACTCCTGGCCTCGAGCGAGCCTCCTGCCTCAGCCTCCCTCTCGGAGTAGCTGGGATGACAGGCACGCGCCACCACGCCCAACTAATTTTTTCTATATTTTTTTTATTTGGCCAGTATTTTCTTTTTATTTTTAGTAGAGACGGGGTCTCACTCTTCCTCAGGCTGGCCTCCAACTCCTGACCTCGAGCGAGCCTCCCGCCTCGGCCTCCCAGAGTGCTGGGATGACAGGCGTGGGCCACCGCGCCCGGCCTTACTATTTCTTTCTTTCTTTCTTCTTTTTATTTTATTTTTATTTTTGAGGCAGAGTCCCGCTCTGTTGCCCGGGCTGGAGTGAGCGCCGTGGCGTCAGCCTCGCTCACAGTGGCTTCCGACTCCTGGCCTCCAGCGATCCTCCCGCCTCGGCCTCCCTCCCGAGTAGCTGGGACTCCAGGCGTGCGCCTCCACGCCCGGCTCTTTTTTTTTTTGTTTTTTCTATATATTTTTAGTTGTCCAGCTCGTTTCTATTTTTAAGTAGAGACGGGGTCTCGCTCTTAGGTAGGCTGGCCTCCAACTCCCGGCCTCCAGCGATCCTCCCGCCTCGGCCTCCCTCCTCAGTAGCTGGGACTCCAGGCGTGCGCCTCCACGCCCGGCTCATGAATTAATTCTCCTTTTTTTCCTTTATATATATAATTTTTAAAATAATTTTATATAATTTATATAATTTTTTAATATAATTTTTATATAATTTTTTTAGTATATAATTTTCAATGCAGACACTCTGTTAGCTTAATCGACATTCTACCATGGTGCTGAATTGCATTTGCAGACTTGCAAAGACTCGGCCTCCCGTGCTTGTTTACCGGACAAAAGTAATCGGTATTAATTTGACATATTTAATATATTCAATATTTAATACAGTTAATATATTTAATATATATTAAATGAGAATATCTATTAATACCGTTTAATGTATATGGAACGGTAATGTATTTACACAATGAGCATAAAATCCCACCGGAAGCGTCGGCGTTATTTTTCCGCTTCCTGCAGTTAGGAAAACACACGTCCGCGTCCTGTAAGCGCCATCGGAATAGACCGGGATTCGAGCAGATGGCCGGGGCTCAGAGGATCTTGAGAAGCCCCTCATATATCCGGCCTCCAAATTCGGTAGCGGAGGCCGGGCGCGGAGGCCCACGCCTGTCGTCATCCCAGCACTCTGGGAGGAGGACGAGGCGGGAGGATCGCCCGAGGAGGCCGGGAGTTGGAGGCCGACCCGAGCCAGAGCGAGACCCCGTCTCTACTAAAAAAAATAGAAAGAAATTAATCGATCAACTAAAAAATATATATATAAAAAATTAGGCGGGCGCGGAGGCTCACGCCTGTCATCCCAGCACTCTGGGAGGCCGAGGGGGGAGGATCGCTGGAGGTCAGGAGGTGGAGGCCAGCCTGAGCAAGAGCGAGACCCCGTCTCTACTAAAAGAATAGAAAGAAATTAGCTGGACAACTAAAAGTATAAAGTAAAAGTGAGACAGGCGTGGTGTGGCTTATAGCTGTCATTCCAGCACTATGGGAGGCCGAGGAGGGAGGATCGCTCGAGGTCAGGAGGTCGAGGCCAGCCTGAGAAAGAGCGACATCCCGTCTCCAAAAAAAAAAAAAAAAAAATTATTTGGCCAACTGAAAATAGAAAAAAAAATAAAGAAAAAGTTAGCCGTGCGCGGAGGCTCACGCCTGTCATCCCAGCACTCTGGGAGGAGGCCGAGGAGGGAGGATCGCTCGAGGTCAGGAGTTCGAAACCGGCCTGAGCAAGAGCGAGACCCCGTCTCTACTATAAATGGAAAGAAATTAATTGGCCAACTAATATATATATACAGAAAATATCTGGGCGCGGAGGCTCACGCCTGTAGTCCCAGCACTCTGGGAGGCCGAGGCGGGAGGCTCGCTCGAGGTCAGGAGTTGGAGGCCAGCCTGAGCAAGAGCAAGACTAAAAATAGAAAGAAATTTGCCAGGTAAAAATACATATAAAAAAAAAATTAGATGGGCATGCTGGCATATGCTTGTAGTCCCACTTAATTCAGGGGCCGAGGCGGGAGGCTCACTCGAGGCCAGGAGTCGGAGGCTGCTGTGAGCGAGGCTGATGCCGCGGCACTCACTCTGGCCTGGGCAACAATTTTTCTCAAAAACAATTTTTTTTTCAAAAAAATAATAAAAAAAAAAAACAGGAGGTGGAGGAGGAGGCGTGAATGCCGAGCAGGTGAAATTATCTCTCACCTTGGGCTGGACCCCAGCACTTTGGGAGGCCAAGGCCGGAGGATCACTGGAGGCCAGGAGTTCGAGGCCAGCCTGGGCAACGTAGAGGGACCCCCCAGTCTTGGTGGTCGTTCCCTTCTGGGTGAGGCCAAAATTCTGGGCTAGACGTGCTTGTGGGGGGAGAACGAGCTCTTTATTTTTGAGAAAGAGTCTCACTCACAGCAGCCTCCAACTCCTGGCCTCCAGCGAGCCTCCTGCCTCGGCCTCCCTCCCGAGTAGCTGGGACTACAGGCGTGCGCCACCACGCCCGGCTCATTTTTTTCTATATATTTTAGTTCTCCAGCTCATTTCTATTTTTTTTTTTTTTTTAGTATTGACGGGGTCTCGCTCTTGCTCAGGCTGGCCTCCAACTCCTGGCCTCCAGCGATCCTCCTGCCTCGGCCTCCCTCCCGAGTAGCTGGGACGACAGGCATGCGCCTCCACGCCCGGCTCGTTTTTTTTCTCTATATTTGTAGTTGGTCAATTAATTTCTTTTTTTAGTAGAGACGGGGTCTCGCTCTTGCTCAGGCTGGCCTCCAACTCCCGGCCTCGAGCGACCCTCCTGCCTCGGCCTCCCTCCCGAGTAGCTGGGACTGCAAGCAAGTGCCACCGCGCCCGTCTAATCGTTCCTTTTCTGGAGGGACGGGGGGTCTCACTGTGTTGCCCAGGCCGGCCTCCAACTCCTGGCCTCGAGCGATCCTCCCTCCTCGGCCTCCCAGAGTGCTGGGATGACGGGCCTGAGCCTCCGCGCCCGGCCTGACAGTGTTAATTTGTTTTGTAAAAAGTTGCAGTTTTGTTTGGTCAGGCATGGGACTTGTGTTAGTACTTTATTAAAGACTGTTTGTATGAATATGTATATTTTAATATAATAAGGGAAGAAAATGTCCAGAAAGGGGTCTTTGAGAAGTATATATATTTTTTCTTTTTCTTTTTTTTTTTTTTTGTTTAATTTTTTTCTCTGCTTTTTAACTGGGTCTAAATATTAGTAACTAGGGAAGTGTATGTGGAAGTCTGGTCTTTATTTCTTGGTATGTATTTGATCATTCAGGCAAATTTTTTTTTTTTTTTTTTTTTTTGAGACAGAGTCTCACTTTGTTGCCCAGGCTAGAGTGAGTGCCGTGGCGTCAGCCTAGCTCACGGCAACCTCAAACTCCTGGGCTCGAGCGATCCTTCTGCCTCAGCCTCCCGAGTAGCTGGGACTACAGGCATGCGCCACCATGCCCGGCTAATTTTTTTTATATATATATCAGTTGGCCAATTAATTTCTTTCTATTTATAGTAGAGACGGGGTCTCGCTCTTGCTCAGGCTGGTTTTGAACTCCTGACCTTGAGCAATCCGCCCGCCTCGGCCTCCCAAGAGCTAGGATTACAGGCGTGAGCCACAGCGCCCGGCCAGGCAAATATTTTATATTTACAGAGTTTATTATACTCCTTGTTCTATATATATATATATATGTAAGTAAGTTCTTGACGATAATCTTTATTTTTTTTTTTTTTTCCTCCTTTTTTCTGAAGCCGAGTCTGGCTCTGTCGCCCGGGCCGGAGCGAGCGCCGTGGCGTCAGCCTCGCTCACGGCAGCCTCCACCTCCTGGCCTCTAGCCAGCCTCCCGCCTCGGCCTCCCTCCCTGGTACCTGGGACGACAGGCGTGCGCCTCCACGCCCGGCTCGTTTTTTTTTTTCCTGTCTATTTTTAGTTGGCCGATTAATTTGTTTCTATTTTTTTCTTTTTTTTTTAGTAGAGACCGGGGTCTCGCTCTTGCTCAGGCTGGTTTCGAACTCCTGACCTCGAGCGAGCCTCCCGCCTCGGCCTCCCAGAGTGCCGGGATCACAGGCGTGAGCCTCCGCGCCGGCCATTGACAATATTCTTTTTTTTTTTTTTAATTATCTTAAATTTATTACTTTTCTTGCTTTTCATTTTTCTTTTTTCTTTTTGTTGATCGTCACATCATTCAGGGAGATAATATACATATATATATTTTTTAAATCTTTAATTATTTTAAATTTTTTTTTTTTTTTTTTTTTTTTTGAGACAGAGTCTCACTTTCTTGCCCGGGCTGGAGTGAGTGCCGTGGCGTCAGCCTCGCTCACAGCAGCCTCCGACTCCTGGCCTCCAGCGAGCCTCCCGCCTCAGCCTCCCAAGTAGCTGGGACTACAGGCATGCGCCACCATGCCCGGGTCATTTTTTCTATATATATTTTTAGTTGGTCAATTAATTTATTTCTATTTTTTGGTAGAGACGGGGTCTCGCTCAGGCTGGTTTCGAACTCCTGACCTCGAGCGAGCCTCCTGCCTCGGCCTCCCAAAGTGCTGGGATGACAGGCGTGAGCCACCGCGCCCGGCCTTATTTTAAATTTTGTACTTTTCGTACTTTTCATTTTTTTTTTTTGGTCTTTAATCATTTTAAATTTTTTTACTTTTCGTACTTTTCATTTTTTTTTTTGATCTCTAATTATTTTAAATTTTTTTGCTTTTCGTACTTTTCATTTTTTTTTTTTGGATCTTTAATCATTTCAAATTTTTCACTTTTTTCGTACTTTTCATTTTTTCATTTTTCTTTTTTTTTTTTTGGTGACCGTCTCATCTTTCAGGAAGACAATATTATTATTATTTTTTTTTTTTAAATTTTTTTCTCATCTTTATTTTCATTTATTTATTTTTATTCCGGCGTATCGCGGGGGTCCGGATTCTAAGGTCTCAACAAATGCCGTCTTTCCGACCCTCTTTCCCCCCCAACAAGCCTGAGTCCCCAGCGCGACCGTCCCCCAGGAAGAAAAACGTCCCGGTCTTTCCGACGGGAACACTTGTTCCTGACACCGTAATATTCCATCTCTCAGACGCCCCGAGGGCTCCCGAGGGTCGAAGTTCCTGAGGGGCCTCTCGGTCATTTGCCGACCCGCAGCCCAGAGGACGCAGAAAGGGGTGACGCGCCCTGTCTGTTCTTTCGCAGGCGAAAGGGGAGGACGAGGAAGAGAACAATCTAGAAGTGCGGGAAACCAAGGTCAAGGGCAGAAGGTGAGCCGACGCGCGGGGTGCTTCTTTTTTTTTGTTTGTTTGTTTGTTTTTTGTTGTTTGAGGCTGAGTCTCGCTCTGTCGTCCCGAGTGCCGTGGCGTCAGCCTCGCTCACGGCGGCCTCAGACTACTCCCGGCCTCCAGCAATGAGCCTCCCGCCTCGGCCTCCCTCCCTCCCGAGTGGCTGGGACTAACAGGCATGCGCCGCCACCACGCCCGGCTCGTTGTTTTCTGTATATTTTTGGTTGTCCAGCTCATTTATTTCTGTTTTTTATTTATTTTTTTAGTAGAGACATAGGGTCTCGCTCTTGCTCAGGCCGGCCTCCAGTTCCTGGCCTCGAGCGATCCTCCCTCCTCGGCCTCCTCCCGAGTACATGGGGCTACAGGCATCTGGCTAATTTTTTCTGTCTATGTTTTTAGTCGTGCAATGAATTTCTTTCTATTTTTAGTAGAGCCGGGATCCGGCAGTTGCCCAGGCTGGCCTCCGACTCCCAGCCTCCAGCGATCCTCCCTCCTCGGCCTCCCTCCCGAGTACCTGGGACTACAGGCATCTGGCTAATTTTTTCTACATATATTTTTAGTTGTCCAGCTCATTTGTTTCTATATTTTTAGTAGAGGGACGGGGTCTCGCTCTTGCTCAGGCCGGCCTCCGACTCCCGGCCTCGAGCGATTCTCCCTCCTCAGCCTCCCTCCCGAGTACCTGGGACTACAGGCATCTGGCTAATTTTTTCTGTATATATTTTTAGTGGTGCAGTTAACTTCTTTCTATTTTCAGTAGAGGGACGGGGTCTCGCTCTTGCTCAGGCCGGCCTCCGACTCCCGGCCTCGAGCGCGATCCTCCCTCCCCGGCCTCCGTGGGGCCGGGCCGCCGGGGCGTGGGGCCTCCGCGCCCGGCCTCCACCTTCTCCCGTCTCCTTTCTCTCTCTCCCCCCTCCCCGCACCCCCCCCCCAGCGGCCGGTTCTTCACGGTCAAGCTGCCCGCCCCGCTGGACCCGGGCTCCAGGGTGTCGCTGGTGGTGGAGGCCGTGTACACCCACGCGCTGCGGCCCTACCCGACCCACATCACGCAGGCCGAGAAGCAGTTCGTGGTGTTCGAGGGCAACCACTACTTCTACTCGCCCTACCCCACGGCCACGCAGACCACGCGCGTGCGGCTGGGCTCGCGCAACGTGGAGAGCTACAGCCGGCTGGGCAACCCCGCGCGCTCCGACGACGTGCTGGACTACGGGCCCTTCCGCGACGTGCCCGCCTTCAGCCAGGTAGGCCCGCGAGATCCCGCGAGGGGCGGCCTCGGCCTCCGATTCTTTTCGGATCGGGCGGCCTCGGCCTCTGATTTTTTTCGGATCGGGCGGCCTCGGCCTCTAATTTTTTTCGGATCGGGCGGGCTCAGCCTCTAATTTTCGGATCAGGCGGCCTCGGCCTCTGATTTTCAAATCGGGCGGCCTCGGCCTCTAATCTTTTTCGGATGGGGCGGCCGAGGCCTCTGATTTTTTTCGGATCGGGCGGCCTCGGCCTCTAATTTTTTTCGGATCGGGCGGCCTCAGCCTCTAATTTTCGGATCGGGCGGCCTCAGCCTCTAATTTTTTTTCAGATCAGGCAGCCTCAGCCTCTAATTCTTGGATCGGGCGGCCTCGGCCTCTGATTTTCAGATCGGGCGGCCTCGGCCTCTAAAATTCGGATCGGGCGGCCTCGGCCTCTAAAATTCGGATCGGGCGGCCTCAGCCTCTAATTTTTTTTGGATCGGGCGGCCTCGGCCTCTAATTTTTTTCAGATCGGGTGGCCTCGGCCTCTAATTTTTTTCGGATCGGGCGGCCTCAGCCTCTGATTCTTTTCGGATCGGGCGGCCTCGGCCTCTAATTTTTTTCAGATCGGGCGACCTCGGCCTCTAATTTTTTTCGGATCGGGCGGCCTCGGCCTCTGATTTTTTTTCAGATCAGGCAGCCTCAGCCTCTAATTCTTGGATCGGGCGGCCTCGGCCTCTGATTTTCAGATCGGGCGGCCTCGGCCTCTAAAATTCGGATCGGGCGGCCTCGGCCTCTAAAATTCGGATCGGGCGGCCTCAGCCTCTAATTTTTTTTGGATCGGGCGGCCTCGGCCTCTAATTTTTTTCGGATCGGGCGGCCTCAGCCTCTGATTTTTTTCGGATCGGGCGGCCTCGGCCTCTAATTTTTTTCGGATCGGGCGGGCTCCGCCTCTAATTTTTTTCGGATCGGGCGGGCTCCGCCTCTAATTTTTTTCGGATCGGGCGGCCTCAAAGCCATGGCCCGCGTGTGGCCCTTCCTCTTCTGTTTGTTCTTTTTTGTTGTTTATTTTTTGAGACAGAGTCTCGCTCTGTCGCCCGGGCTGGAGTGAGTGCTGTGGCGTCAGCCTCGCTCACAGCAGCCTCCGACTTTGAGGCTCAAGCGAGTCTCCTGCCTTGGCCTCCTCCCTCCCAAGTAGCTGGGACTACAGGCACGCGCCTCCACGCCCGGCTTGTTTTTTGTATATATTTTTAGTTGTCCAGCTCATTTCTTTCTCTTTTTTTAGTAGAGACGGGGTCTCGCTCTTGCTCAGCCTCGTTTCGAACCCCTGGCCTCAAGCGATCCTCCTGCCTCAGCCTCCCTCCCGAGTAGCTGGGACTCCAGGCATGCGCCACCACGCCCGGCTCGTTTTTTTTCTATATGTATTAGTTGGCCAATTAATTTCTTTCTATTTTATAGTAGAGACGGGGTCTCGCTCTTGCTCAGGCTGGCCTCCAACTCCCGACCTCGAGCGATCCTCCCGCCTCGGCCTCCCAGAGTGCTGGGACGACAGGCGTGGGCCTCCGCGCCCGGCCTGCCCGTTTGCTTTTTTACTTCAAAATGAGAGATTTGCAGAGCGCACAAGAATCTGTTCGCAGTTCTTCACTAAGCTCTAGTCCGGCTCCCCACCTTCCTGGGGGACGGTGAGGCGGCCCCTGCTCAAAAAGTTTGGGGGCCCGGCTTCAGTCCACAAGAGTGACATGGAGATCTGGAGTCATTTTAGGCGGGCGCGCGCGTACACAGCAGGCGCCGACTGTGTGCCCTGTCCCCCCCGCAGGCCGTGCTGCGCGCGCACTTCGAGAACAACAGCCCGTTCCTGACGGTGACGGGGCTGGCGCGGGCCATCGAGGTGTCGCACTGGGGCAACGTGGCGGTGGAGGAGAGCGTGTGGCTGCGGCACTCGGGCGCGGCGCTCAAGGGCCCCTTCTCGCGCTACGACTACCAGCGCCAGCCCGACAGCGGCGCCGCCTCCGTGCGCGCCTTCAAGGTCAGCCACGGCCTGTCGCGGGGGCGGGGGGTGGTGACGAGGGGTGACGAGGGGTGAGGAGCTGCCACAAGGGGTGACGAGGGGTGACGAGGGGTGAGGAGCTGCCACAAGGGGTGACGAGGGGTAATGAGCTGCCACGAGGGGTCACCAGGGGTGACGAGCTGCCACGAGGGGTGACGAGGGGTGAGGAGCTGCCACGAGGGGTGACGAGGGGTAATGAGCTGCCACGAGGGGTCACCAGGGGTGACGAGCTGCCACGAGGGGTGACGAGGGGTGAGGAGCTGCCACGAGGGGTGACGAGGGGTGAGGAGCTGCCACAAGGGGTGACGAGGGGTAATGAGCTGCCACGAGGGGTCACCAGGGGTGACGAGCTGCCACGAGGGGTGACGAGGGGTGAGGAGCTGCCACAAGGGGTGACGAGGGGTAATGAGCTGCCACGAGGGGTGACGAGGGGTGAGGAGCTGCCACGAGGGGTGACGAGGGGTGAGGAGCTGCCACGAGGGGTGACGAGGGGTGAGGAGCTGCCACAAGGGGTGACGAGGGGTGACGAGCTGCCACGAGGGGTGACGAGGGGTGAGGAGCTGCCACAAGGGGTGACGAGGGGTAATGAGCTGCCACGAGGGGTCACGAGGGGTGACGAGCTGCCACGAGGGGTGACGAGGGGTGACGAGCTGTCACAAGGGGTGTCGAGGGGTGACAAGCGGTGATAAGGGGTTACAGGGGGTGATGAGCTGTCACAAGCGGTTACAAGGGGTGACAAGGGGTGACGAGCTGCCACAAGGGGTGACAAGCTATCACAGGTTGTCACAAGGGATGACAAGCGGTGACAAGGGGTGACAAGCTGTCACAAGGGATTACAGGCGGTGACAAGGAGTGACAAGCTGTCACCGGCTGTCACAAGGGGTGACAAGCTGTCACGCTGTCACAAGGGATGACAAGCGGTGACGAGGGGTGACAAGCTGTCAGGCTGTCACAAGGGGTGACAAGCGGTGACGAGGGGTGACAAGCTGTCAGGCTGTCACAAGGGGTGACAAGGAGTGACAAGGTTGACAAGCTGTCACAGGCTGTCACAAGGGGTGACAGGCAGCGATAAGGGGTGACAAGCAGTGACAAGGGGTGACAAGCAGTGACAAGGGGTGACAAACTGTCATAGGCTGTCACGAGGGATGACAAGTGGTGACAAGTTGCAGGTTGTCACAAGGGGTGACAAGTGATGAGGGGTGACAAGCTGTCAGGCTGTCACAAGGGGTGACAAGCGGTGACAAGGAGTGACAAGCTGTCAGGCTGTCACAAGGGGTGACGAGGGGTGACAAGCTGTCAGGCTGTGACAAGGGGTGACAAGTGACAAGGAGTGACAAGCTGTCACAGGCTGTCACAAGGGGTGACAGGCAGTGACAAGGGGTGACAAGCTGTTAGGCTGTCACAAGGGGTGACAAGCTGTCAGGCAGTGACAAGGGGTGACAAGTGGTGACAAGGAGTCACAAGCTGTCAGGCTGTCACAAGGGGTGACAAGGGGTGACAAGCTGTCACAAGGGGTGACAAGCAGTGACGGGATGACAAGCTGTCAGGCTGTCACAAGGGGTGACAGGCAGTGACAAGGGGTGACAAGCTGTCACAAGCTTGCCACAAGCTGTAACTCGATCACCCCCGGCCCGCACACTCGCGTTCTTGCACACAGAGTCTGGCTCTGTCGCCCGGGCTGGAGTGAGCGCCGTGGCGTCAGCCTCGCTCACAGCAGCCTCCGACTCCCGGCCTCCAGCGAGCCTCCCGCCTCGGCCTCCCACAGTGCCGGGACGACAGGCACACGCCTCCGCCGCGCCCGGCCTGGCATTCCTTCCCGCAGTCGGGGTCCCCCTCTCTGAGCGGGGTCCCGGCGTCCCACGCGCGCGCGGTCTCTGTCCCCCAGACCATCCTGCCCGCCGCGGCCCAGGACGTGTACTACCGCGACGAGATCGGCAACGTGTCCACCAGCCACCTGCACGTGCTGGACGACTCGGTCGAGATGGAGATCCGGCCTCGGTTTCCCCTGTTCGGCGGCTGGAAGACGCACTACGTCATCGGCTACAACCTGCCCAGCTACGAGTACCTCTACTGCCTGGGTGCGTGCCCGCGGCGACACGCCGCCCCCGCCGGGTGTTGTGTTTTTGTTTTGTTTCGTTTTGTTGTTTAGTCTTGTTTTATTTTCTGTTTTGTTTTGATTTTTTGTCTAGTTTTCTTTCTGTTTTGTTTCTTTTGTTTTGTTTTGTTTTTTGTTTTCTTTGTTTATTGTTTTGTTTTGTTTCTTTGTTTTGTTTCTGTTTTGTTTTGCTTTTTTGTTGTGATTTTTTGTTTTGTTTCTTTATTTTGTTTCTTTTGTTTCTTTTGTGTCTTTGTTTTGTAGTTTCTTTGTTTTTTTTGTTTTGTTGTGATTTTTTGTTTTGTTTCTTTATTTTGTTTTGTTTTGTTTTCTTTCTTTGTTTTGTTTCTTTTTTTTATTTTGTTTCTTTGTTTTGTTGTGTCTTTTTGTTTTGTTTTCTTTGTTTTGCTTTGTTTCTTTGTTTTGTCTTGTTTTTTTAAGCTGTTCTTTAATTTCTTCCTTTACTTTTTTTTTTTTTTACTTTTTTTTTCTGAGGCAGAGTCTCGCTCTGTCGCCCGGGCTGGAGTGAGTGCCGTGGCGTCAGCCTCGCTCACAGCAGCCTCCAACTCCTGGCCTCAACCGATCCTCCTGCCTCGGCCTCCCTCCCGAATAGCTGGGACGACAGGCATGCGCCTCCACGCCCGGCTCGTTTTTTCTATATGTATTTTCAGTTGTCCAGCTCATTTCTATTTTTTTATTTTTTGTTGAGGCAGAGTCTCGCTCTGTTGCCCGGGCTAGAGTGAGTGCTGTAGTGTCAGCCTCGCTCACAGCAGCCTCCAACTCCCGGCCTCCAGCGATCCTCCCACCTCGGCCTCCCTCCCGAGTAGCTGGGACCACAGGCATGCGCCACCACGCCCGGCCCATTTTTTCTATGTATTTTTAGTTGGCCAATTAATTTCTTTCTATTTTTAGTAGAGACAGGGTCTCGCTCTTGCTCAGGCTGGCCTCCACCTCCTGGCCTCGAGCGATCCTCCCGCCTCGGCCTCCCAGAGTGCCGGGACGACAGGCGTCAGATTCTCCGCTTTTCACGCCACTGCGCATGTCGGCCTCCCCCCTCCCAGGTGACCAGTACGCGCTGAAGATGAGGTTTGTGGACCACGTGTTTGACGAGCAAGTGATCGACTCCCTGACCGTCAAGATCATCCTGCCCGAAGGGGCCAAGTGAGTCAGCCCGCGCCGTCCCTCTGCCCCGTCGCCCTTTGCCGCCTGTGGCCACCTCCAGAGGAACCTCGATTCTGGGGGTCACAGGAGGTAGTCCCAGCTACTCGGGAGGGAGGCTGAGGCAGGAGGCTCGCTTGAGGCCAGGAGTTGGAGGCCAGCCTGAGCAAGAGCGAGAACCTCGTCTCTACTAAAAAAATAGAAAGAAATTAATTGGCCAACTAATATATATAGAAAAAAAAACGAGCCGGGCGTGGAGGCGCATGCCTGTAGTCCCAGCTACTCGGGAGGGAGGCCGAGGCGGGAGGCTCGCTTGAGGCCAGCAGTTGGAGACCAATGTGAGCAAGAGCAATAGCCTGACTTCTACTAAAAAAAAAAAGAAAAAATACAAAGAAATGAGCCAGACAAGTAAAACTATATAGAAAAAAGAAAAACGAGCCGGGCGTGGTGGCGCACGCCTGTAGTCCCAGCTACTCGGGAGGGAGGCTGAGGCGGGAGGCCAGAATTGGAGGCTGCTGTGAGCGAGGCTGACGCCACGGCACTCAGTCTAGCCCGGGCGACAGAGCGAGACTCAGTCTGAAAAAAAAAAAAAAAAGAAAACGAGAGAAGCCTGCAGGGACTTTTGTTTTTTATTTCTTTTTATTTATTTCCTTTTTTGCAAAGTTTTTGGACTAAAAGAATTGCAGGGACTTTCGTTTTTCTTATTTTTTTTTATTTTTTGCAAAATAGTACTTGGAGTTGCTGTTCTTGCAGGGAATTTTTTTTTTTTTGGAGACCGAGTCTTGCTGTGTCGCCCGGGCCAGAGAGCCGTGGCTTCAGCCTCGCTCACAGCAGCCTCCAATTCTGGCCTCCCGCCTCGGCCTCCCTCCCGAGCAGCTGGGGCTACAGGCGTGCGCCACCACGCCCGGCTCGTTTTTTTTTTTGTCTCCATATTTTTAGTTGTCCGGCTCATTTCTTTCTGTTTTTTGTAGAAGAGACGGGGGTCTCGCCCTTGCTGAGGCTGGTTTCGAACTCCAGGCCTCGAGCCATCGATCCTCCCGCCCCGGCCTCCCAGAGTAGCTGGGACTGCAGGCATTTTCCGGCTAATTTTTTCTATATATTTTTTTAGTCGTCCAGCTCATTTCTTTCTATTTTTATTAGTAGAGATGAGGTCTCGCTCTTGCTCAGGCTGGTTTCGAACTCCTGACCTCGAGCCATCGATCCTCCGGCCCCGGCCTCCCAGAGTAGCTGGGACTGCAGGCATCTTCTGGCTAATTTTTTCTATATATTTTTTTAGTCGTCCAGCTCATTTCTTTCTATTTTCATTAGTAGAGACGGGGTCTCGCTCTTGCTCAGGCTGGCCTCCAACTCCTGGCCTCGTGCGATCCTCCTGCCTCGGCCTCCCAGAGTTAATTTATATATATATATATATATATATTTTTTTTTTTAGTTGTTCAGCTGATTTCCTTCTACTTTTGTAGTAGAGAGTAGAGACGTGGTCTGGCTCTTCCTCAGGCTGGCCTCCAACTCCTGGCCTCGAGCGATCCTCCTGCCTCGGCCTCCCAGAGTTAATTTATATATATATATATATATATATATATATATATATATTTTTTTTTTTTAGTTGTTCAGCTGATTTCCTTCTACTTTTGTAGTAGAGAGTAGAGACGTGGTCTGGCTCTTCCTCAGGCTGGCCTCCAACTCCTGGCCTCGAGCGATCCTCCCGCCTCGGCCTCCCAGAGTTAATTTATATATATATATATATATGTATATATATATTTTTTTAGTTGTTCAGCTGATTTCCTTCTACTTTTGTAGTAGAGAGTTAGAGACGTGGTCTGGCTCTTCCTCAGGCCGGCCTCCAACTCCTGGCCTCGGGCCATCGATCCTCCGGCCCCGGCCTCCCCGGTGGCTGGGAGGGACCCCAGGCGTTGAGCGGCCCCGTCGCCCGGGGCCACGAGCCTGTGCGTTCTCATCCTCATCTGCCTCCAGGAACATCCAGATCGACAGCCCCTACGACATCGTGCGAGCCCCGGACGAGCTGCACTACACCTACCTGGACACCTTCGGCCGCCCGGTCATCGTGGCCTACAAGAACAACCTGGTGGAGCAGCACATCCAGGACATCGTGGTGAGCGGGCCCCTCCCCGGCACCGCGGGGGGCTCGGGGCCAGGCGGTGACAGCCCGGCCGGGCGGGGCGGAGGCCCACGCCTGTCGTCCCGGCGCTCTGGGAGGGAGGCCGAGGCGGGAGGATAGGTGGAGGCCAGCCTGAGCAAGAGCGAGACCCCGTCTCTACTAAAAAAAATAGAAAGAAATGAGCCAAAACAACTAAAAAAAAAAAAATATATATATATATAAAATGAGCCGGGCGTGGGGGCGCACGCCTGTAGTCCCAGCTACTCGGGAGGGAGGCCGAGGCGGGAGGATCGCTCCAGGTCAGGAGGTCGGGACACCCTGAGCAAGACCGAGACCTCTTGTCTCTACTAAAAATAGGGAGAAATTAATTGGCCAACTGAAAAAAAAAAAAAATATATATATATATAAAATTAACTCTCAGAGGCCGAGGAGGGAGGCTCGCTCAAGGAGGTCAGGAGTCCCGTCTCTACTAAAAATAGGAAGAAATGAATTGGCCAACTAAAAATATATAGAGAAAAATGAGCCGGGTGAGGCCGAGGCGGGAGGATCCCTCGAGGCCAGGAGTTGGAGGCCAGCCTCAGCATAGGCGAGGCCCCGTCGGCACTATAAATATAAAGAAATTAATTGGCCCACTGAAAATATATATAGGAAAAATGAGCCGGGCATGTGTTCTCCTTCCTGTCGTCCCAGCACTCTGGGAGGCCTAGGCGGGAGGATCGCTGGAGGTCAGGAGTTGGAGGCCAGCCTGAGCAAGAGCGAGACCCCGTCTCTACCATAAATAGGAAGAAATTAATTGGCCAACTGAAAAAAAATATATATATATATATTTATAAAAAATTAACTCTGGGAGGCCAAGGCATGAGGATCGCTTGAGGTCAGGAGTTCGAGACCGGCCTCGGCAAGAGCGAGACGCCGTCTCTACTAAGAATGAAAAGAAATTAGCTGGTAAAAAAAAAATATATATCTATATCTATATGTATATATATAGAAAAAACGAGCCGGGCGTGGAGGCGCATGCCTGTAGTCCCAGCTACTCGGGAGGGAGGCTGAGGAGGGAGGATCACTTGCTCGAGGTCAGGAGGTGGAGGCCAGCCTGAGCAAGAGCGAGACCTCCTGTCTCTACTAAAAATAGGGAGAAATTAATTAGCCAACTGAAAAAAATATATATATATATATACACACACATATGTATGTATATAAAATTAACTCTCAGAGGCCGAGGAGGGAGGCTCGCTCAAGGAGGTCAGGAGTTGGAGGCCAGCCTGAGCAAGAGCGAGACCCCGTCTCTACTACAAATAGAAATAAATTAATTGGCCAACTGATATATATAGAAAAAATTAGCCAGGCATGGTGGCGCATGCCTGTAGTCCCAGCTACTCGGGAGGGAGGCTGAGGCAGGAGGATCACTTGAGCCCAGGAGTGTGAGGCTGCTGTGAGCGAGGCTGACGCCAGGGCACTCACTCTAGCCCGGGCAACAAAGCGAGACTCTGTCTCAAAAAAAAAAAAAAGAGAGAAAAAAAAAATATTTATTTATATAAAAAATTAACTCTGGGAGGCCGAGGAGGGAGGCTCGCTCGAGGTCAGGAGGTGGAGGCCAGCCTGAGCAAGAGCGAGACCCCGTCTCTACTAAAAATAGAAAGAAATGAGCTGGACGACTAAAAATATAAATAGACAAAAAATGAGCCGGGCGTGGTGGCGCATGCCTGTAGTCCCAGCTACTCAGGAGGGAGGCCGAGGCTGGAGGCTCTCTCGAGGCCAGGAGTCGGAGGCTGCCGAGAGGGAGTCCGACGCCCCAGCACTCTAGCGACACAGCCAGCCTCTAATTAAAAAAAAAAAAAAAAAGGGGGAACTCCTCCACGGTCCCTCCGTTTTTTTTGGGGGGGCTGGCGAGGTTTGAGCGCTGAGCGGCCTCTAAAACGGGGAGGCCGAGGGCGGCCTCCCTGCTGGGGTGTGTGTGTCGGGGCGAGGCCGGGCCGGGTGACAGCCGCGTCCCGCCCCCCCCGCAGGTGCACTACACCTTCAACAAGGTCCTGATGCTGCAGGAGCCGCTGCTGGTGGTGGCCGCCTTCTACGTCCTGTTCTTCACCGTCATCGTCTACGTCCGGCTCGACTTCTCCATCACCAAGGTGCCCGGGCCTGGCGTGCCAGCACTCCGGGGGGAGGCCGGGGAGGGAGGACCGCGGTCGAGGCCGGGAGGTGGAGGCCGGCCTGAGTTACAGAGCGAGAGCCCGTCTCTACTAAAAAAAAAAAAAGAAACGAGCGGGACGACTAAGAATATATAGAAGAAAAAGCGAGCCGGGTGTTGTGGAGGCGCACGCCTGGAGTCCCGGCTACTCGGGACGGAGGGAGGCCGAGGCGGGAGGCTCGCTCGAGGCCAGGAGTTGGAGGCCAGCCTGAGCAAGAGCCAGACCCCTTGTCTACTCTCTACTACAAAAGTAGAAGGAAATCAGCTGAACAACTAAAAAATATATATATGTATATAAATAAATTAACTCTGGGAGGCCGAGGATGGAGGATCGCTCGAGGCCAGGAGTTGGAGGCCAGCCTGAGCAAGAGCGAGACCCCGTCTCTGCTAAAAAATATTAGAAAAGAAATGAGCTGGACGAGTAAAAATATATAGACAAAAAACGAGCCGGGCGTGGAGGCGCACGCCTGGAGTCCCAGCTACTCGGGAGGGAGGCCGAGGCGGGAGGCTCGCTTGAGGCCAGGAGTTGGAGGCTGCTGTGAGTGAGGCTGAAGCCACGGC
This sequence comes from Microcebus murinus, assembly GCF_040939455.1. Taxonomy (NCBI): domain Eukaryota; kingdom Metazoa; phylum Chordata; class Mammalia; order Primates; family Cheirogaleidae; genus Microcebus; species Microcebus murinus. The sequence goes on from NC_134123.1 coordinate 37,058,996, forward strand.
ACTCACTCTAGCCCGGGTGACAGAGCGAGACTCTGTTTAAAAAAAAAAAAACAGGGCCGGGCGCGGTGGCTCACGCCTGTAATCCTAGCACTCTGGGAGGCCGAGGCGGGAGGCTCGCTCGAGGCCAGGAGTTGGAGGCCGACGCCACGTCTCTCCAGCCCCGGGGGGACAGAGCGAGCCTCTGCCTCAATTTAAAAAAAAAAAAAAAAAACACAGGGTCACCTTGGAGGTCAAGTGTCATTGAGGCTCTGAGCCTGTCGCTGCCTGGTGGGGACAGCTCGTGGCCGCGGTGGCTTTAGCCTCCTCCCTGGGCCTCCTCCCTCGGCCTCCCCCCTCACGCGGAGTCTCTCTCCCCCCTTCCCCCTCCCCGCAGGACCCGGCGGCCGAGGCCCGGATGAAGGTGGCCTGCATCACGGAGCAGGTGCTGACGCTGGTCAACAAGAGGCTGGGCCTCTACCGCCACTTCGAGGAGGCCGTCAACCGCTACAAGCAGTCCCGGGATGCGGCCGCCCTCAGCGGAGGCCGCAAGAGCCTGGAGGCCGAGCACAAGGCCCTGACCGGCGAGATCGCCGTGCTGCAGTCCAGGCTCAAGGCGGAGGGCTCCGACCTCTGCGACCGGGTGAGCCTCCCACGCCGGCCTCCCCCCGCCGGCCTCTGCCCCGCCGCCCTGGCCCCGAGGCTGCCGTCCGGCTCGCGTGCGGCCCCGCGCGGTGTTTCGTTATCGTTATTATTATTATTATTTGAGACAAGAGTCTCGCCCTGTTGCCCGGGCTGGAGTGAGTCCCGTGGAGGCAGCCTCCAACTTTTGGCCTCCAGCGAGCCTCCTGCCCCGGCCTCTCTTCCCGAGTAGCTGGGGCTACGGGCATGCGCCACCACGCCCGGCTCGTTTTTTCTATATATTTTTCCTTGGTGGATTAATTTACTTTTATTTTTAGTAGAGACGGGGTCTCGCTCTCGCTCAGGCTGGTTTTGAACTCCTGGCCTCCAGCGATCCTCCCTCCTCGGCCTCCCTCCCGAGTAGCTGGGACCACAGGCGTGCGCCTCCACGCCCGGCTCGTTTTTTGTATATATTTTTACTCATTCAATTCATTTCTTTCTTATTTTTTTTAATTAGAGACGGGGTCTCGCTCTTGCTCAGGCTGGTTTTGAACTCCTGGCCTCGAGCGCGATCCTCCTGCCTCAGCCTCCTTTTGAGTAGCTGGGACTACAGGAATCTGGTTAATATTTTCTATATTTTTTTTTTGTTTAGTTGTCCAGCTCATTTCTTTCTATTTTTAGTAGAGACGGGGTCTCGCTCTTGCTCAGGCTGGTTTTAAAGTCCTGGCCTCGAGCGATCCTCCCGCCTCGGCCTCCCTCCCGAGTAGCTGGGACTCCAGGCATGCGCCACCACGCCCGGCTCATTATTATTATTTTTTTTTTGTATGTATTTTTAGTTGCCCAGATAATTTGTTTTTATTTTTAGTAGAGACGGGGTCTCGCTCTTGCTCAGGCTGGTTTCGAACTCCTGGCCTCGAGCGAGCCTCCTGCCTCGGCCTCCCTCTGGAGTAGCTGGGACTCCAGGCATGCGCCTCCACGCCCGGCTCGTTTATTTTCTATATATTTTTAGTTGGCCAATTAATTTCTTTGTGTTTTTAGTAGAGACGGGGCCTCGCTCTTGCTCAGGCTTGTTTAGAACTCCTGGCCTCCATCAAGCGATCCTCCCTCCTCGGCCTCCCAGAGTGCCGGGACGGCAGGCCGGGCGGGGCGCTTATATTTTGGGGTGCTGCGGGGTTCGGGGTGGGGGGGTGGGTTGCTGGCTCTCGAGTGTCACCTCCCCGTCGCCCCCCCCCCCCGGCAGGTGAGCGAGATGCAGAAGCTGGACGCGCAGGTGAAGGATCTGGTCCTCAAGTCCGCGGTGGAGGCCGAGAGGCTGGTGGCGGGGAAGGTGAAGAAGGACACCTACGTGGACAACGACAAGCTCCTCTCGGGCAAGCGGCAGGAGCTGGTGGCCAAGATCGACCACATCCTGGACGCCCTGTAGCGGCCCCCGCCCGGCCGGCCTCGGGCCTCCCGGAGGCAGGAGGGAGGGGTGTAGAGGCCGACAGCACAGGCGGAGGCCAGGGAGGGAGGCTGGTGTCGCGTCGTCCGCAGGCCGCCCGGCGGGAGTCGAACCCAGGACCCGAGGCAGGCCAAAGAGGGGGGAGAGGAGAGGCTCTCGGCCCTAAACCTTTCCTCTGTTTTTTTGTTTTTTTTTTTTCCTTTTCTTTTTTTTAAACTTAAAAAGAGTAAAGAAAAAAAAAAAAAAAAAAGTCACTTTTTCCAACCCAGATTTTGTCAGTGGCTGCTGACGGCTTCTGTGCTCTCAAGTCGAGATAACAGTAGATTTTTTGAAGTCCTTTCGAAAGGCTTGCTGAGGCTGCCCGGCCTCCGCGGGTGTGTGTCGTGGGGAATGTGGGGTTTCTCGGTTTTTGCTTTTGGTTGTCTCTTCTTCTTAAAAAAAAAAAAAGAAAAGCCCGTGTCGACGACGAGTGGAAATAAAACAGCGACCGTGAGCGCCGTGTGCGTGTCCTGTTGGGAGACGCTGCTGCTGTTCGCTCATTTTGTCTCTTTGCTTTCTATCTGTTTTATTTGCTGTGTTTTTTTAGTTATTTTTAACCAAGGACTAAAAAATGCCGGAGTGGTCCACGTTCTGGCTTCACTGAGTATGTTGGCCTCTTTGTTGATTTGTTGTTTTATTCTTTATTGCGTTTTTAATGTTTTTCAGTTCTTTGTTTTTTTTTTATTCTTTTATGTTTTTATTTTGTTTTTTATTGTTGTTTTATATTTTTGTTTTGTATTTCTTTTGATATTTTGGTTCCTCGTTATTTTTTATATCTTTATTTTTTTATTTCCTTTTTTATTCTTTATATTTTTTATTTTTGTTTTTTTTTTTTTGTTGTTGTTTTTTTTTTTTTTTTTTTTTTTTTGAGACAGAGTCTCGCTTTGTTGCCCAGGCTAGAGTGAGTGCCGTGGCGTCAGCCTCGCTCACAGCAGCCTCAAACTCCTGGGCTCGAGTGATCCTCCTGCCTCAGCCTCCCGAGTAGCTGGGACTACAGGCATGCGCCACCATGCCCGGCTAATTTTTTATATATATATCAGTTGGCCAATTAATTTCTTTCTATTTATAGTAGAGACGGGGTCTCGCTCTCGCTCAGGCTGGTTTTGAACTCCTGACCTCGAGCAATCCGCCCACCTCGGCCTCCCAAGAGCTAGGATTACAGGCGTGAGCCACCGCGCCCGGCCTTTATTTTTGTTTTATCTTTTTTAATGTTTTTATATTTATTTTTTATTTTATTTATTTTATATATATATATATATATTTTTTTTTTTTGAGACAGAGTCTCACTCTGTTGCCCGGGCTGGAGTGAGTGCCGTGGCGTCAGCCTCGCTCACAGCAACCTCAAACTCCTGGGCTCGAGCGAGCCTCCTGCCTCAGCCTCCCGAGTAGCTGGGACTGCAGGCGTGCGCCACCATGCCCGGCTCATTTTTTTGTATATATATTTTTAGTTGGTCAATTAATTTCTTTCTATTTTTAGTAGAGACGGGGTCTCGCTCTTGCTCAGGCTGGTTTCGAACTCCTGACCTTGAGCAATCCGCCCGCCTCGGCCTCCCAGAGTGCCGGGATGACAGGCGTGAGCCACCGCGCCCGGCCTGTTTTATATTTTTATATTTTTGTTATTTTTTGTTAGTTTTTTATGTTTTTATTTATTTTATCTTTTATCATTTTTTATACGTTTATATTTTTATTTTCGCTTGTTTTTAAATTTTTTATGTTTTTATATTCGTTTGCTTTTAAATTTTTTATCAGTTTTCACATTTTTATTATGTTTATATTGCATTTTTTAATTTTTTTATGTTTTTATTTTCATTTGTTTTGATTTTATTTTTTATATTTTTATCATATTTATATTGTATTATCTTCTTATATTTTTAATTTACTTTTATATTTCCGTGTTTCATCTGGGCACAAGTGTTGAGGTTGCGCGTACTTCCCATCCCCCCGCTCCCTGGGAGCTGAATTTTTAACTTTGGGGATAGGGATGTCTTTCGTTTTTTGAGACAGAGTCTCGCTCTGTCGCCCGGGCCAGAGTGGGTGCCGGGGCGTCGGCCTCGCTCACAGCGGCCTCCGACTCCTGGCCTCAATCAAGCGAGCCTCCCGCCTCGGCCTCCCTCCCGAGGAGCTGGGACTCCAGGCACGCGCCTCCACGCCCGGCTCTTTTCTTTTTATATATTTTTTTAGTCGTCCAGCTCGTTTCTTTCTATTTATTGTAGTAAGAGACGGGCTCTGGCTCTTGCGCACGCCAGCCTCAAACTTTCGAACTCCTGGCCTCCAGCGATCCTCCCGCCTCGGCCTCCCTCCCGAGTAGCTGGGACTGCAGGCATGCGCCTCCACGCCCGGCTCGTTTTTTCTCTCTCTATTTTCAGTCGTCCAGCTCGTTTCCTTCTATTTTCAGTAGAGACGGGGGCTGGCTCTTGCTCAGGCCGGCCTCCCACTCCGGGCCTCGATCAAGCGGTCCTCCCTCCCTGGCCTCCTCCCCGAGTGCTGGGCTGGCGGGTGTGACCCCGCTTGCAGCCAGGCCGTGCGTTTATCACGTCTGGTGACTCATTGCAGGTGAGGGTCGCAGGTGAGGGTCACAGGTGACACAGGTGACACAGGTGAGGATCGCAGGTGAGGGTCACAGGTGACACAGGTGAGGGTTGCAGGTGAGGGTCACAGGTGAGGATCGCAGGTGAGGGTCACAGGTGACAGGTGAGGATCGCAGGTGAGGGTCACAGGTAACACAGGTAAGGGTCGCAGGTGAGGGTCACAGGTGACACAGGTGAGGGTTGCAGGTGAGGATCGCAGGTGAGGGTCACAGGTGACAGGTGAGGGTCGCAGGTGAGGGTCACAGGTAACACAGATGCGGGTCGCAGGTGAGGGTCACAGGTGACACAGGTGAGGGTCGCAGGTGAGGGTCACAGGTGACAGGTGAGGGTCGCAGGTGAGGGTCACAGGTGACAGGTGAGGGTCGCAGGTGAGGGTCACAGGTGACAGGTGAGGGTCGCAGGTGAGGGTCACAGGTGACAGGTGAGGGTTGCAGGTGAGGGTCACAGGTGATGATTGCAGGTGAGGGTCACAGGTGACAGGTGAGGGTCGCAGGTGAGGGTCACAGGTAACACAGGTGAGGGTCGCAGGTGAGGGTCACAGGTAACGCAGGTGAGGGTCACAGGTGACACAGGTGAGGGTTGCAGGTGAGGGTCACAGGTGACACAGGTGAGGGTTGCAGGTGAGGGTCACAGGTGAGGATCACAGGTGAGGGTCACAGGTGACAGGTGAGGGTCGCAGGTGAGGGTCACAGGTGACAGATGCGGGTCGCAGGTGAGGGTCACAGGTGACACAGGTGAGGGTTGCAGGTGAGGGTCACAGGTGAGGATCACAGGTGAGGGTCACAGGTGACAGATGCGGGTCGCAGGTGAGGGTCACAGGTGACACAGGTGAGGGTCGCAGGTGACAGGTGAGGGTTGCAGGTGAGGGTCACAGGTGATGATTGCAGGTGAGGGTCACAGGTGACAGGTGAGGGTCGCAGGTGAGGGTCACAGGTAACACAGGTGAGGGTCGCAGGTGAGGGTCACAGGTAACGCAGGTGAGGGTCACAGGTGACACAGGTGAGGGTTGCAGGTGAGGGTCACAGGTGAGGATCACAGGTGAGGGTCACAGGTGACAGGTGAGGGTCGCAGGTGAGGGTCACAGGTGACAGATGCGGGTCGCAGGTGAGGGTCACAGGTGACACAGGTGAGGGTTGCAGGTGAGGGTCACAGGTGAGGATCACAGGTGAGGGTCACAGGTGACAGATGCGGGTCGCAGGTGAGGGTCACAGGTGACACAGGTGAGGGTCGCAGGTGAGGGTCACAGGTGACAGATGCGGGTCGCAGGTGAGGGTCACAGGTGACACAGGTGAGGGTTGCAGGTGAGGGTCACAGGTGAGGATCACAGGTGAGGGTCACAGGTGACAGATGCGGGTCGCAGGTGAGGGTCACAGGTGACACAGGTGAGGGTCGCAGGTGAGGGTCACAGGTGACAGGTGAGGGTCACAGGTAACACATGTGAGGGTTGCAGGTGAGGGTCACAGGTGACAGGTGAGGGTCGCAGGTGAGGGTCACAGGTGGCCCCGGCCTGGCGTAGCCTGGCTGCAGTGGCGGCTCGACCACCCACCCTGTGCCCGGCCCCTTCCCGTCAGCCTCCTTCAAACTCGTCCCCACTCTGCTTCCTAAGCATTTAAAACCCAGAAAAACCCTTCTAGAAGCTTCCACAAGGCGCTCGGCCCGCGGGCGCCCTCTACTGGGCATGCGCGGCCGAGTTTAGGCCTGCGCGGCCAGCTGCGCTTGCGCAGTGGGACCTTTCTTCTCCCGTCCCCGTTTGTTGCGTCACTACTGGGCGTCGGAAGTGAAGTGTGCCGCGCAGGCGCAGACGGAAAAGCCAAGGAAGCTGCGCATGCGCTTGGTGGAAGTTCGTGCTGCGCTTGCACACTGGCGTCTATCCCCACGCATTCCTCCTGTTGCGTCACTACCTGACGCCGGAAATGACGAAAAACGCGCAGGCGTATGTGTGAGGGTTATGGCGTGCTGCGCTTGCGCGCTGGGGTCTTTTTTTTTTTTCCTTCATCCGCGTCCCCCCTTCGTGTCGGGTAAATACGTGGCGCCGGATGTGAAGCCCAACGCGCGCAGTAGCATATGGGGAAGCCTGGGAAGCTGCGCATGCGCGCGGGGTAGGGCGTGCTGCGCTTGCGCCCCGGGGTCTTTTTTTTTCCCCCCGCACCCCCGCTTCTCGGGTAAGTAGACGGCGCCGGAAGTGAGGCCGAACGGGCAGGCGCAGACGGGAAACCCGCGCATGCGCGGGGGTGGGGGGTGGGGAAAAACGCAGGTCGTGCTGAGCATGCGCACTGGGGTCTCCTTTGTTCGCGCCGCGATTGCCGCGTCCCCACAGGGCGGCGGACCGAGCAGGCGCAGACCGGAGGAGACAGGAAACCCGCGCATTCGAGTAGGGCAGGGCGTGCTGCGCTTCCGCACAGGGGTCTTTTTTTTACCCCCACCCCTTTCCGGTACATTAGTGGGTACCGGAAGTCAGGGGGACCGCGCAGGCGCAGATCGGTAACGCAGGGACGTCGCGCATGCGCTTTGGGGGTACGGGGGAGCGCTGCGCTTGCGCAGTGCGGTCGTATTTTTTTTCCCCCCCTTCCCGCAGCACGATTAGCGCGTCGCTAGAGGGCGCCGGAAGTGAGGCGGACCGCGCAGGCGCAGAAGGGTAAGCCAGGAAATTCGCGCATGCGCGTCGCCGCGGGCGCGTACTGCGCTTGCGCACTCGGATCTTTTTTTTTTTTCCCCCTCCGCACTCCCTTGGCGAATCGCTAGGGGGCGCCGGGCGTGAGTCCGACTGCGCAGGCGCAGACCTGAAAGCCAGGGAAGCCTGGAGGGCCGCGCATGCGCGCTGGGCAGGGCTATTTCAGTGGCTTTGATGCAACTTTTGGGGTGCGGGCGGCACCCCGGGGTGACCCCGCCGCTGACCCCGTCCCCCATTCGCGTCCCCTGCCGGCTTTCCCTGGGGTGTCCCGTCGTGTTTGAGGCCCCGGGGGATAAGCCCTGCGCTTTCCCTGCTCTTGGGTCGCCCCACGCGCGGGCCGTGCCTCAGTTTCCCCGTTTTGTCAGCGGCAGGGAGGAGGCGACGCGGGGGCTGCTGGGAGTGCAGCCGTGGCCCGGCGTGGGTGACACGTCCCCGGACACCTGTCACCTGTCACCTGCCACTTTTTTGGGGGGGTCCCAACCAGTTTTTGGGGGTCACCTGGGCGGAGAGGGGGTTACTTGACCACTGAACCCCACGGTTGGCCTCGACCCCGGGTCGTCCGGGTCGTCCAGGCCTTGTCGGGGCTGCGGAACCCGGCCCGGGCTCAGGCCTGTCTCGTCCCGGCACTCTGGGAGGCCCAGGAGGGAGGCCGGGAGTTGGAGGCCGGCCTGAGCAAGAGCGAGACCCCGTCTCTACTAAAAAAACAAAAGGAAAGAAATGAGCTGAATAACTAAAAAAATATAGAAAAAAATACGAGCCGGGCGTGGTGGCGCGTGCCTGTGGTCCCAGCTACTCCGGAGGGAGGCCGAGGCGGGAGGCTCGCTCGAGGCCAGGAGGTGGAGGCCAGCCTGAGCAAGAGCGAGAGCCCGTCTCTACTGAAAATAGAAATTGATCGGCCAAGTAAAAGTATAGAGAAAAATAACGAGCCGGGCGTGGTGGCGCACGCCTGGAGTCCCAGCTTCTCGGGAGGGAGGCCGAGGCGGGAGGCTCGCTGGAGGCCAGGAGTTCGAAACCAACCTGAGCACGAGCGAGACCCCGTGTTTATTAAAAAAATACAAAGAAATGAGCTGGACAACTAAAAACATACAGAAAAAAACATGTAGCCGGGCGTGGAGGCGCATGCCTGTAGTCCCAGCTATTCGGGAGGGAGGCCGAGGCCGGAGGATCGCTTGAAGCCAGGAGTTGGAGGCCGCTGCGAGCGAGGCCGACGCCCCGGCACTCACTCTATCCCTGGCGGGACAGAGCGAGCTTCTGTCTCAAAAAACCCAAAAAACAAACAACAACAAGAACAACAACAAAAATACGGATTCCCCACCCCGGCGTCCCCGATCTCCTCCTTCGGCCTCCACTTTGGGCTGAGATCCTCGCCACCCGGGATGTCCCCCCTAGAGAGGGGGCCGGGTGTCACCGTGCCCGTCCCGTCTGTCTCGGAGGCTGACAGGGGGACAAAACCCCAGAGGCCCGGGCGGACGCTCAGCAGTTTCACCACAAGTATCCTGGCTGGGGCACTGGAGGCCGGCTGATAGCGGCGGCCTCGAGGCCACAGCCTCCCGACCGGAAGCCGGGCCGCCAGCGGTTGGGGACCGCAGGCTGGGACAGGAAACTGCTCCCCCTGGCTCTGTCACCCCCCCCCCCGCCCCCCAGACCCCACGGCCTCCCCTGCTTCGATGGAGGCCCATTAGATTAAGCCCGGCCTCCCTTTGAGACTCTGGCCTCCTTTTTTTCTTTTTGCGGGAAGGGTGACTTGGATTTGGGCGATGGCGGCGTCCGGGATTTGGGGACTCGTGGGACAGGCCCGGGAGGTGACAGCGAGGAGAGACAACATCCTCAGACCGGACGAGACTCGAAGGAAGAGGTCGAGGCAGCCTCCACTCTTCACCGAGCCGAGCCTTTCTTTGAAGGCTCGGCCTCTTGGAGGCCGTCGGTTCTGGTCCTGGTGGCCCGAGACGGGCTGGGGACAGGCAGACCTCGGGCATCCGTCGGAAACCGGGAGACAAGACACAAGGAAAAACATCGTCTCCAGGTTTTGAAAGATTTTGGTGGAGGCCCGGAAGGGAGGATCGCAGATTCCAGCCTCCACCTTTTTTTTTTTTGGCGCTTGTACCCGTGCGATCGAAGGCGAAGAGATTCGCTTTGAGGCGGGGTGGCTTATGTCGTCGGGGCGGGTGTGACAGGCCGGGTGGCTCGGGAGCAACTCGCTCGGCGAGGTTGTAGAGGCCGGGAAGTCCAAGGTCAACGCGCTTGGGGATCGGAGGCCGGGTGACATCGAGGTTCGTTGTCCCCAAACTGTGGGTCCTCTGTTTCTCTTTTTCTTTTTTTGAGGCAGAGTCTCGCTCTGTCGCCCGGGCTTGAGTGAGCGCCGTGGCGTCAGCCTCCAACTCCTGGCCTCCAGCGAGCCTCCCGCCTCGGCCTCCCTCCCGAGTAGCTGGGACGACAAACATGTGCCACCACGCCCGGCCCGTTTTTTTCTATGTTTTTTTATTTGTCCGATTAATTTCTATTTTTTTTTTTTAGTAGAGACGGGGTCCCGCTCTTGCTCAGGCTGTTTTCGAACTCCTGGCCTCCGGCGATCCTCCCTCCTCGGCCTCCTCCCAGAGTGCTGGGACGACAGGCGTGGGCCATGTCACCCCGGCGTCACTTAAGTGCTTTCTGCCTGTTTTTCCCCATTGAAATGACAGGCTGGGTAGCATTTGTGTCGTAAGGATGACAAAGGGTAGACGGGCAAGAGGGGAAGAGAGATGGAGGCCGGGTTGAGGCTGGCACGAGTCAGCCTCCCTGTGCTGTTCGTTGGGAGTTCATTTTCATTTTCACATATTTTTAGTTGGCCAATTAATTTCTTTCTGTTTTTAGTAGAGACGGGCTCTCGCTCTTGCTCAGGCTGGCCTCCAACTCCTGACCTCGACCGAGCCTCCCGCCTCAGCCTCCCTCCCGAGTAGCTGGGACGACAGGCATGCGCCACCACGCCCGGCTCATTTTTTTTTTTTTTTTCAATTAATTTCTTGCTATTTTTTTTTTTTAGTAGAGACGGGGTCTCGCTCTTGCTCAGGCTGGCCTCCAACTCCTGACCTCGACCGAACCTCCCTTCTCGGCCTCCCATAGTGCTGGGATGACAGGCGTGAGCCTCCGAGCCCGGTATCATGGTGACTTTATTTATTTTTTGATTTTTTTTTTTGAGACAGAGTCTGGCTCTGTCGCCCGGGCTACAGTGCCGTGGCATCAGCCTCGCTCACAGCAACCTCCGACTCCTGGCCTCCAGTGAGCCTCCCGCCTCAGCCTCCCTCCCCAGTAGCTGGGACCACAGGCACGCGCCTCCACTCCCGGCTCGTTTTTTCTGTATATTTTTGGTTGTCCAGCTCATTTATTTCTGTTTTTTTTTTTTTAGTAGAGACGGGGTCTCGCTCTTGCTCAGGCTGGCCTCCAACTCCCGGCCTCGAGCGATCCTCCCTCCTCGGCCTCCCAGAGTGCTTGGATTATATAGGCTGGCTCATTTTTTCTTTATATACATATTTGTAGTTGGCCAATTAATTTCTTTCTATTTTTTTTTTTTTTTTTTAGTAGAGACGGGGTCTCGCTCTTGCTCAGGCTGGCCTCCAACTCCTGACCTCGAGCGATCCTCCCGCCTCGGCCTCCCAGAGCGCTGGGATGACAGGCGTGAGCCTCCGCGCCCGGCCTCTCGGTGGCTTTAGTTGACAACGGAAGCCAGTGCTCGGTGCCCCCCAGACATCCGCAGAGGGATGACACCCCAACCCCAGGGTCACGGTGACGGGAAGTGGGTCGTTTTGTGGGGTGACCCCACCGCGAGGGCTCAGGGCCCAGGGATTGGGTTTGCCGGGAGGCCGAGCTGCCCATTCCCGCCTCGTGAGACGTTCTAGAAGGTTCCCTGCCGGCACCCCGACCTGTGGCTTCGGTTTCCGGCCTCCCGAGCCTCGAGGATTGAACGCGCGTTGTTTAAGCGCCTCCTGTTTGCGGGTTCTCTTGTAGCCTCAAAGGACTGAGACGGCCAGCACGACGGCGTGCTCTTTATTGTCATTATCACTTTCATTTTTGACTGATTAATTTTTTTCATTAATTTTTATTTTTTATTTATTATTTTTTTTCATTTATTTTTATTTATTTATTTATTTTATTCTTTTTTCAGTTATTTTCTTTTTTTATTATTTATTTTTTCATTTATTTTTATTTATTTTTTAAGTGTTTATTTATCTTATTCTTTTTTCATTTATTTTGATTAATTTTTTATTATTTATTATATACATTTATTTTCATATATTTTTTAATTTTTATTTATTTTTTCATTTATTTTTATTTATTTTTAAGTGTTTATTTATCTTATTCTTTTTTTCACTTATTTTCATTTATTTTTTTATTATTTATTTATTATATACATTTATTTTCATTTATTTTTTATTATTCATTTATCTTTTTCATTTATTTTTATTTATTTTTTTATTATTTATTTATCGTGTTATTTTTAATTTATTTTTATTTATTTTTTATTTATTTATCTTATTTATTTATTTCACTTATCTTTATTTATTTTTTTATTATTTATTTTATTCATTTTTTTTCCATTTATTTTCATTTATTTTTATTTATTTCTTATTTTTTTCTTTTTATTTGTTTGATTTCGGCATATCATGGGGGCACAAATTTTAAGGTCTCAATAAATGCCCTTTACCACCCGCACCCCCAATTTAATTTTTGGGACAAGAGTCTCGCTCTGTCGCCCGGGCTAGAGTGAGCGTCGTGGCGTCAGCCTCGCTCACAGTGGCCTCCGACTCCTGGCCTCCAGCGAGCCTCCCGCCTCGGCCTCCCTCCCGAGTAGCTGGGACTACAGGCATGCGCCACCACGCCCGGCTCATTTTTTCTACATATATTTTCTGTTGTCCGGCCATTATTTTAAATTTTTTTAAGTAGAGACGGGGTCTCGCTCTTGCTCAGGCTGGCCTCCAACTCCTGACCTCGAGCGATCCTCCCTCCTGGGCCTCCCACAGTGCTGGGATGACAGGCGTGAGCCTCCACGCCCGGCCTGAGAATGTGCTCTTGCAGGTGAGCGCTGAGGCTCAAGCCTGTCGTCCCGGCACTCTGGGAGGCCGAGGCGGGAGGCTCGCTTGAGGCCAGGAGTTGGAGGCCAGCCTGAGCAAGAAAAAGCGAGACCCCGTCTCTATTTAAAAAAATAGAAAGAAATGAGCTAGAAAACTAAAAATATATAGAAAAAAACGAGCCGGGCGTGGAGGCGCATGCCTGTCGTCCCAGCTACTCGGGAGGGAGGCCGAGGCAGGAGGCTCGCTGGAGGCCGGGAGTCGGAGGCTGCTGTGAGCGAGGCCGACGCCACGGCGCTCACTCCAGCCCTGGCGACAGAGCGAGACTCTGTGTCCAAAAAATAAAAACCGGGACGATCCCACGCCGGGAGGCCAGGCCCACGAAGTATACAGCAGGCGCCGCATAAATGCAGGTTGTCTGTCCCACAGCCCTGCTTGTCTGCGTGCCGCGAGTCCCGATTCTTTCTCTCGCCCTCCCGGCGGGTTCGGTTTCCTGAATTCCCTGACTCCGCGGCCAGCCTCAGTTTCCCCTCCCTCCGGGCCGAGGTCCAGGTGACCTGGAGGTCATGCTGGCGTTCGGCCACCAGGGGGCGGCCCCTGCCTGGCAAATGCCATCATGCCTTGGGGACACGCTTCTTCGGTGGCCGCCCTGCAGACTGCCAACAATTCCCGGCTGCCTCGGTTTCCCCGATTTGGCGGTCCCCCGGCTGCCTCGGTTTCCCCGTTTGTCTCATCCCAGGGCTCTTGGGAGGGTTAAGCCGGCCGATGGTGACAAACCACTCAGGGGACGTGCAGGGTGGGGTGGGGAAGGGGCGGGCTGTTTGAGCCTCAAGGATCGTTCTAGAACTGGCGGCCCCGGATCGGCCTCCACGAGGTCGAGGAGGTTCGGGTTTTGGAGGCCGGAGGAGCAGACGGGGCTTGGAGTCAGCGACCCGACCCCGAGTTCGTGTCTTCGTCTGAGACGAGAGTCCCACTCTGTCGCCCGGGCTGGAGTGAGGGCCGGGGCGTCAGCCTCGCTCACGGCAGCCTCCAACTTTGAGGCTCAAGCGAGCCTCCTGCCTCGGCCTCCTCCCTCCCGAGTAGCTGGGACCACAGGCACGCGCCTCCACGCCCGGCTCGTTTTTTTTATATATATTTTTAGTTTTCTAGCTCATTTCTTTCTATTTTTTTTTAGTAGAGACGGGGTCTCGCTCTTGGGCTCAGGCTGGCCTCCAACTCCTGGCCTCGAGCGAGCCTCCCTCCTCGGCCTCCCAGAGTGCTGGGATGACAGTTTCTCTGTATCTTTTTACTTTTCCAATTAATTTCTTTCTATTTTTAGTAGACACGGGGTCTGGCTCTTGCTCAGGCTGGCCTGCAACTCCCGGCCTCGAGCGAGCCTCCCTCCTCGGCCTCCCAGAGTAGCTGGGACGACAGGCGTGAGCCTCCGCGCCCGGCCATATTGCATTTATGAGGCCACATTTGCAGTGACCAAAGCCGAGAGCCCGGGTGACCAGGACAATCTGCAGAGAGAGACATGGGTCATGCGTCCAGAGGGGCTGTTTGTGTTGTAAACCAGCAACGGAGGCCAGGCGCGGAGGCTCACGCCTGTCATCCCAGCACTCTGGGAGGCCGAGGCCGGAGGATCGCTCGAGGTCAGGAGTTGGAGGCCAGCCTGAGCAAGAGCGAGACCCCGTCTCTACTAAAAAAAATAGCAAGAAATTAATTGGCCAACTAGAAATATATAGAAAAAAATGAGCCAGCCTATAATCCCAGCACTCTGGGAGGCCGAGGCGGGAGGCTCGCTCGAGGCCAGGAGTTGGAGGCCAGCTTGAGCCCAAGAGCGAGACCCCGTCTCTGCTAAAAAAATAGAAAAAAAAATGAGCTGAACAACTAAAAATAAATAGAAAAAAAACCGAGCCGGGCGTGGAGGCTCACGCCTGTCATCCCAGCTCCTCGGGAGGGAGGCCGAGGCGGGAGGCTCGCTGGAGTCCAGGAGCTTGAGGCCAGCCTGAGCAATTTGCTCCCCAGAGTCCCCTCCCAGCCCCCAGGGGACCTCAGCGGCCTCCCTTCCAGCCTCAATATTCTCCCACCAGGAGTCAGTAGTGGCAGCATTCGGCCTCCCTCTTGGGCCTCCTTTTTCTCGCCCTGGGCCGGCCGGTGGAGGCCGGCGGGACGAGGCCAGGCCCGAGCTGTCCCTGTCATCCCCGTCCCCTGTCCCTTGTCGCCCGGGCGGGAGGCGGAGGTTGTTGACGACTTGGGCCTTCATCTCTCTCCCTCCCCTCCCTGGGGAGAGGGCCTCCCTTTTGAGGTTCTTATCTGGGCCTCCCTCCTGTCATAGGGTTTTCCGGAACCCGCGGGTGACGGTCTTGGGGGGGGGTCCACAAGAGCCGTGCCACAACGCCCTGACGCCAGGTCACCGGCCTCCCTTCCTCCTCCTCCTCCTCCTCCCTCCCCGGCCTCCACCGTTCCCCCTCCCGGCCTCCCTCCCTCCCCGGCCTCGAGGATGCCGCCTTGACCACATCCGTTCACACAGGCGTTGCAGGGCATCCGGCCCCGGGGCGCGATTTCAGAGCTCTGGTCACCCGCAAAACTCGGGGACATTTCACAAACCCTCTATCACGGCCGGGGTGGAGGCCGGGGTGGAGGCCGGGGGTCGAGTAACGGCTACAGGGAGGCCCCCCCCACCCAAAAAAAACCTCCTCCTCCTGGTGGCACCCGGGTTTGTTATTTTTATTTTATTTTATTTTTTTAATTTTTTTGAGACAAGAGTCTGGCTTTGTCGCCCGGGGCCTCAGCCTCGCTCACTGAAATCTCGAGGGAGCCTCCGGCCTCGGCCTCCCTTCCTGAGTAGCTGGGACGACAGGCATGCGCCACCACGCCCGGCTCGTTTTTTCTACATATTTTTACCTGGTCAATTAATTTGGTTTTATTTTTAGTAGAGACGGGGTCTCGCTCTTGCTCAGGCTGGCCTCCAACTCCTGGCCTCGAGCGAGCCTCCCGCTTCGGCCTCCCAGAGTGCTGGGATTATAGGCTGGCTAATTTTTTTCTGTATATATTAGTTGCCCAATTAATTTCTTTCTCTATTTTTTAGTAGAGACGGAGTCTCGCTCTTGCTCAGGCTGGCCTCCAACTCCTGACCTCAAATGATCCTCCAGCCTCGGCCTCCCAGAGTGCTGGGATGACAGGCGTGAGCCTCGGAGCCCGGCCTCCAAAAATATATACTGACTTCCGCCTGGCTTCCGGCTTTCTGTGTGTTCTGTGCTGCTGTGGCCCCAGGGTAGAGGCTCGGGCTCTGCGCCCGGCCTCCCGTCCACCACCGACTAGCACCGGGACCCTGGTTGGGGTTTCGGCAAGTCTCAGTGGCGTCTTCTGTCAAATCGGGTCATAGCCCCGGCGCGGAGGCTCACGCCTGTGTCATCCCAGCACTCTGGGAGGCCGAGGAGGGAGGCTCGCTCGAGGTCAGGAGTTGGAGGCCAGCCTGAGCAAGAGCGAGACCCCGTCTCTACTAAAAAAAAAAAAAATAGAAAGAAATGAGCTGGACGAGTAAATATATATAGAAAAAAAACGAGCCGGGCGTGGTGGCGCGTGCCTGTCGTCCCAGCCACTCGGGAGGGAGGCCGAGGCAGGAGGCTCGCTGGAGGCCAGGAGTCGGAGGCCGCTGTGAGCGAGGCTGACGCCACGGCACTCACTCCAGCCCGGGCGACAGAGCGAGACTCTGTCCCCCAAAAGACAAAAAAGAGAATGGAAAAGCGAGACGGAGGTGTCCACCCGCAGTTAAGGCCAGGGAAGTGGAGGCTGGTTAGGACCAAAGAGAGATTTCTAGATTTCGGACTCCTGGCCTCGAGCGAGCCTCCCTCCTCAGCCTCCCTCCCGAGTAGCTGGGACGACAGGCACGCGCCACCACGCCCGGCTCGTTTTTTCTAGATATTTTTAGTTGTCCAGCTCATTTCTTTCTATTTTTAGTAGAGACGGGGTCTCGCTTTTGCTCAGGCTGGCCTCCAACTCCCGACCTCCAGCGAGCCTCCCTCCTCGGCCTCCCCGTAGTGCTGGGATGAGACAGGCGTGAGCCTCCGCGCCCGGCCCGGGAAGATTTCTAGAAACAGACGGAAACGTCCTGTTGGGTGGCTCTTGGTAGCCACTGTGGGAGGCTGAGGCTGGAGGCTGAAGTTTAACCACGGAAATCCGGATTTGTGGAGGAGCTTTCCCAGAACGGAAGATGTGTTTTTGGTCGCTTTCTAGAACCTTCTAGTACTTTCTGGAACTTTCTAGAACCTTCCGGAACTTTCTAGAACATTCCAGAACTTTCTAGAACATTCCGGAACTTTCCAGAAGGTTCTAGAAAGTTCCGCGGACCCCGAGACGGCCTTATCGTGGCCGCCCATCTTCCTTGTGCCACGAAGGAAGTGTAGAGGCTTGGCCGGCGGACGGGGAAGGACCCGGGGCCCCGGCTTCTGTCGTCGGCGACATAGAGGCTCAGCCGGCCTCAACGGCCAGCCTCCAAAAAAGGCGGGACAGCCTCAAACCGAGGCTGGGGAAACCGAGGCAGTTTGCAAACGCCAGGAGGGGCCCAGGCCAGTGCGGTATACAGCAGGTGACATCCGCGGGAATGCCACCCAACGGCGTCCCGTGGACTCGAGCAGGACCGGACGAGGCTGAGGAGGCCGGACCTCGTTCGCTTCCTCGGAGTAAAACCTCCCGGCCTCCCCGGAGTTTTCTGCTATTTTCCTGAATTTTTTGAATTTATTTTTGAGACAGAGTCTCGCTCTGTCGCCCGAGCTGGAGTGAGCGCCGTGGCGTCAGCCTCGCTCACGGCAGCCTCGAGCGAGCCTCCCACCTCGGCCTCCCTCCTTCCCGAGTAGCTGGGACCACAGGCATGCGCCACCACGCCCGGCTCGTTTTTTCCGAAATATTTTTAATTGGGCAATTCATTTTTTTCTATTTTTAGTAGAGACGGGGTCTCGCTCTTGCTCAGGCTGGCCTCGACCCCCTGGCCTCGAGCGATCCTCCCTCCTCGGCCTCCCTCCCGAGTAGCTGGGACCACAGGCATGCGCCTCCACGCCCGGCTCGTTTTTTCTATATATTTTCAGTTGTCCAGTTAATTTCTTTCTATGTTTTTAGTAGAGACGGGGTCTCGCTCTTGCTCAGGCTGGCCTCCAACTCCTGACCTGGAGCGATCCTCCCACCTGGGCCTCCCAGAGTGCTGGGATGACAGGCGTGAGCCTCCGCGCCCAGCCTCTTTTCTGATTTTTGAGGGAGATGGAGACGTGGGTACCAAGAACTACGTCTCCACCATATGAAGACCAGCAGCATCAGGGCCTTCAAAAATGAAGACAGGAGGCCGGGCGTGGAGGCTCACGCCTGTCATCCCGGCACTCTGGGAGGCCGAGGCAGGAGGATCGCTCGAGGAGGTCAGGAGTTGGAGGCCAGCCTGAGCAAGAGCGAGACCCCGTCTCTACTAAAAAACACAAAGAAATTAGCTGGAGAAGTAAAAATATATAGAAAAAAAACGAGCCGGGCGTGATGGCGCACGCCTGTCGTCCCAGCTACTCGGGAGGGAGGCCGAGGCGGGAGGCTCGCTGGAGGCCAGGAGTCGGAGGCCGCTGTGAGCGAGGCTGACGCCACGGCACTCACTCCGGCCCAGGCGACAGAGCGAGACTCCGTGTCAAAAATAAAGTGTAAAAAGAAAACACCAAAAAAAAAAAAATAATAATAATAATAACAAAAAATAAATAAAAACAAAAAAACCCCCTGCATGTATTGAGGTTAAAAAAACAAAAATTATTTAAAACATACAAAAATCGGGGCGGTGGGTGGGTGGGAGGGCCCATATATGGAACCCCAACAATATTTGTACCCCCATAAATATGGTGGAATAAAAGGAGATAAAAAGATAAGAAATAAAAAACATGCAAAGATAAATGAATAAAATGAAATAAATTTTAAATAAAAACATAAGAAAAAAAACTATACAAAAATGGGGGGGTGGCAGGGCCCATATATGGAACCCCAACAATGTTTGTACCCCCATAAATATGATGAAATAAAAGGAGATAAAAAGATAAGAAATAAAAAAACATACAAAGATAAATAAATAAAATGAAATAAATGTTAAATAAAAACATTTAAAAAAAAACATACAAAAATAGGGCGGGGTGGCAGGACCAATATGTGGAACCCCAACAATATTTGAACCCCTATAAATATGATGAAATAAAAGGAGAAAAAAAGATAAGGAAAAAAAACATACAAAGATAAATAAAATGAAAAAATTTTTAAATAAAAACATTAAAAGGAAAAAAAAAACCATACAAAAATGGGGCGGGGTGGCAGGACCAATATATGGAACCCCAATAGTATTTGGACCCCCATAAATATAGTGAAATAAAAGGAGAAAAAAGATATTAAAAAAAACATACAAAGATAAATAAATAAAATGAAATAAATCTTAAATAAAAACATTTAAAAAACCATACAAAAATAGGGGGGGTGGCAGGGCCAATATGTGGAACCCCAACAATATTTGTACCCCTATAAATATGATGAAATAAAAGGTGAAAAAAGGTTAAAAAACATACAAAGATAAATAAATAAAATGAAATAAATTTTAAATAAAAACATTTAAAAAACATACAAAAATAGGGGGGGTGGCAGGGCCAATATGTGGAACCCCAACAATATTTGTACCCCTATAAATATGATGAAATAAAAGGTGAAAAAAGATTTAAAAAACATACAAAGATAAATGAATAAAATGAAAAAAATATTAAATAAAAAGATTTAAAAAAAACATACAAAATTGGGGGAGGTGGCAGGGCCAATATATGGAACCCCGACAGTATTTGGACCTCCATAATATGAAATAAAAGGAGAAAAATATAAGAAAAAAAACATACAAAGATAAATAAAATGAAATAAATTTTAAATAAAAACATTAAAAAACAAAATTGGGGGTTGGCAGGGCCAATATGTGGAACCCCGACATTATTTGTACCCCAATAAATATGATGAAATGAAAGGAGAAAAAAAAGATAAGACGAAAAAACATACAAAGATAAATAAATGAAATAAATCTTAAATAAAAACATTTTAAAAAAACATACAAAAATAGGGTGGGGTGGCAGGGCCAATATATGGGAACCCCGACAATGTTTGTACCCCCATAAATATGGTGGAATAAAAGGAGAAAAAAGATAAGAAAACCACACAAAAATAAATAAATAAAATGAAAATAATTTTAAATAAAAACATTAAAAGAAAAAAAATACAAAAATAAATAATAATAATAATAAAAACATTAAAAGAAAAAGAATCGTTCCCACGTGGCCAACTCGGCCTCTCTTTTGGGCCTTCTCTGTCCCCGGACTCCCGACACCAGGCTCCCCCCTGGTGCCTGGAAATTTCCTCTGTCCTCCCTACCCGGCCTCCCCTCCCGGGCCAGCCGGCCTCTACCCTCTGCCGGAACAGCCTCACGGGGGCAGCCTCCGCTCAGGGCAGTGGAGGCAAGCTTGCCCCCAGCCTCCCCTCCTGCTCGAGCGCCGTGGCGTCAGCCTCGCTCACAGCGGCCTCCGACTCCTGGCCTCCACCCAGCCTCCCGCCTCGGCCTCCCTCCCGAGTAGCTGGGCCTCCACTATGTGTTCTATATGTTTTTCCTTGTCCAGATAATTTCTAATTTTCAGTAGAGACGAGGGTCTCGCTCTCAGGCCGGCCTCCAACTCCCGGCCTCGAGCGAGATCCTCCCTCCTCGGCCTCCCAGCCGTGAGCCGCCTCCACCGCTAGATCCTTCTGGGGGACACACGTAGGGGACAGAGACCTCTTGGCGGTGGCTGTCCCCCCGTCGCCCCCCGTCCCTCGGGAGGTTTCCCTAGGAGTCCCAGAAGGAGGCAGGGCGGCGAAGGCCACCACCGTAGAGGCCGGGAGATCCAGCAGCCGTTGCCGCCCTGGGAGCGTGCCATCCTCTGTCACCCGCGTGTCCCCAATCCACGGCGACGGCACCTATTTTTTCTTTGTCTTTCTCTCTCTCAATTTTATTTTTTTTTGATAAAAAAATAGCTACGAAGGTTTTCGGCCTCCCTTTTTTTTTTTTTTTTCTTCCTTCTTTCCACTCCGGGTCCCTCCTTGTCCCCCCACCGGCCGGGGGAAGAATGTCCCCTGTCACCGCGGCGGCTGGCCTTTTATTTGAAGTGTCTGGCTGAGCTCCCAGCCGGTGACAAGCGGCTTTCAGAGGTTGAATTATTCATTCCTCGGCCTCCCCCCCCGGCCTCCCCCCCGCTGCACCGTCCCGCAGGTGGGAGGAAGACAAGGCCCGGCCTTTGTGCGTCTGTCCCCCCCTGTCCGTCCCCGCCTCGTCCCTCTTGGAGCCCCTCCAGGCCTGTCACAGCCCGGCCCGCCCGGCTGACGTCCCTTGTCATCCCGGAGGCCGCAGCCAGCCTCTAATCTCGCCGGCCACAAAGGCCAGGCCTGTCACTCAGCGGATTTTGGGGGCGGGGGGTGGTGACAAGGGGGGACGAGGACCCCGCGTCTCCTCCTCCTCCTCCTCCTCCTCCGACAGCCCGAGCCACCAAAGCCACCCCGAGCCGCCTCCGGCCTCCCTTTTTTCCGGGGGGAGAGGCCCATCGTCATGGTGGCTTCGGGGACATCGTAGAAAAAAAATATATATATGTATATATTTTGGTTTTTTTTTTTGAGGCTCAGTCTCGCTCTGTCGCCCGGGCGACAGTGAGTGCCGGGGCGCCGGCCTCCCACTGCTGGCCTCCAGCGAGCCTCCGGCCTCGGCCTCCCTCCCGAGGGTAGCTGGGACTACAGGCATGCGCCACCACGCCCGGCTCGTTTTTTTCTATATATATGACTTGGCCAATTAATTTCTTTTTATTTTTAGTAGAGACGGGGTCTCGCTCTTGCTCAGGCTGGCCTCCAACTCCTGGCCTCGAGCGATCCTCCCTCCTCGGCCTCCCTCCCGAGTAGCTGGGACCACAGGCATGCGCCACCACGCCCGGCTCGTTTTTTTTATGTATATATTTTTAGTTCTCTGATTAATTTGTTTCTATTTTTTTTTTTTTTTAGTAGAGACGGGGTCTCGCTGTTGGGCTCAGGCTGGCCTCGAACTCCTGGCCTCCTCGAGCGAGCCTCCGGCCTCGGCCTCCCTCCTGAGAGTAGCTGGGATGACAGGCATGCGCCACCACACCCGGCTACATTTTTTAAAATATGTTTTTAGTCAGTCAATTAATTTCTTTCTATTTTTTTTTTTAGTAGAGACGGGGTCTCGCTCTTGCTCAGGCTGGCCTCCAACTCCCGGCCTCGAGCGAGCCTCCCGCCTCGGCCTCCCAGAGTGCTTAGGATGACGGGCGTGAGCCTCCAGGCCCCTGAGGTTTGGTTGAGGCTGGCCGTCCCCACGGGGAAGGGCGGACAGAGGGGGCAGGTGAAGGTCTCCAGGGGAGGCCGGGCCTCTCCCCCTTTCCAAACCGGAGGCCGGCCTCTAGGCCGCAGCAGGGAACACGGGTGCCTGCCGGCGTCCGAGCGCCCGGCTGTCAATCAATCCACCTGAGCAAATTGGGGACAGAAACGGCTTCCTGTCCCTGCCGGGCTGTGACAATGGACAATAAACACGGCCAGCCCGCCGGGCCTCGACCCCTGACCTCAGACCCCTGACCCCTAACACCTGCAGCGTCCTGGGCTTGTGGCCAGAGCGGGGGACCCCTTTCTCATAGAAGCTTCCAGAAAATTCCAGAACTTTCCGGAAAAATCCTGGAACTCTCCGGGAAAATTCCGGAACGGGCTTATGGCCAGAGCAGGGAACCCCTTTCTCATAGACGCTTCCAGAAAATTCCAGAACTTTCCGGAAAATTCTGGAACTTTCCGGAAAGTTCTGGAACGGGCTTATGGCCAGAACGGGGGACCCCTTTCTCATAAAAGCTTCCAGAAAATTCTGGAACGGGCTTATGGCCAGAACGGGGGACCCCTTTCTCATAAAAGCTTCCGGCGTCTAGTTCTGGAAAATTCCGGAACGGGCTTATGGCCAGAGCAGGGAACCCCTTTCTCATACAAGCTTCCAGAAAACTCCAGAACTTTCCGGAAAATTCTGGAACTTTCCGGAAAGTTCCGGAACGGGCTTATGGCCAGAACGGGGGACCCCTTTCTCATAAAAGCTTCCAGAAAATTCCGGAACGGGCTTATGGCCAGAACGGGGGACCCCTTTCTCATAAAAGCTTCCAGAAAATTCCGGAACGGGCTTATGGCCAGAGCAGGGAACCCCTTTCTCATAGAAGCTTCCAGAAAAATTCCGGAACTTTTCCAGAAAATTCCGGAACATTCCAGAAACTTCTAGAGCTTTCCGGAACTTTCTGGGAGTTCCGGAAAGTTCCAGCCTAGAAGGCGTCGGTGGAGACACCACCCCCCCCACCGGTGACACACGCTTGAGTTAAGCTGCCTTGCCTTAGGTTTCATCGGAGGAATGTTCTAGAAGCTTCTATGAGGTGTGTGGACCAGGCCTGAGGCTGACATTCATTCATTCATTTGTGCCTGGGAGTTGGGGGAGGGGGCGGCTTGTCCGCATTTTGTCTTTTATTTCGTTTTTTTCAGACAGAGTCTCGCTCTGGTGGCGTCAGCCTCGCTCCCAGCAGCCTCCAACTACTGGCCTCCAGCGAGCCTCCTGCCTCGGCCTCCCTCCCGGGTAGCTGGGACGACAGGCATGCGCCTCCACGCCCGGCTCGTTTTTTCTATATGTATTTTCACTTGTTCCACCTAATTTCCATTTTTAGTAGAGACGGGGTCTCGCTCTTGCTCAGGCCGGCCTCCAACTCCTGACCTCAAAAGAGCGATCCTCCGTCCTCGGCCTCCCAGAGTGCCGGGAGGACAGGCGTGAGCCTCCGCGCCCGGCCTCTACTATTTTTTTCCTGCGGAATATCCGAGAGGCAGGGAGGCCAAAGGCTGCCCTTCATCCACAGACCAGCAGCGGCTCTGAGCACAGCAGGATTCTAGAACATTCCATCCCGAAAAGAAACTTTCGTCCCTGGAAACCGGAGGGTGCCGGGCTTCCAGGCAGGTATCGCCGAGGCCGGGATTTCTCCAGCTCTCGGCCGGGCGCGGAGGCTCACGCCTGTCATCCCGGCACTCTGGGAGGCCGAGGCGGGAGGCTCGCTCGAGGCCAGGAGGTAGAGGCCAGCCTGAGCAAGAGCGAGACCCCGTCTCTACTAAAAAAAAAAAAATAGAAAAATTAATTGGCCAATTAAAAATATATAGAAAAGAGAAACGAGCCGGGCGTGGTGGCGCATGCCTGTAGTCCCAGCTCCTCGGGTGGAGGCCGAGGCGGGAGGATCGCTGGAGGCCAGGAGTTCGAAACCAGCCCCCTAGTCTCTACTTAAAAAAAAAAAAATAGAAACAAATTAATCGGCCGACTAAAAATATATAGAAAAAAAGAAACGAGCCGGGCGTGGAGGCGCGTGCCTGTAGTCCCAGCTACTCGGGAAAGAGGAGGCCGAGGCCGGAGGCTCGCTGGAGGCCCAGGACTTGGAGGCCGCTGTGGGCGAGACCGAGGTCATGGGCGATAAAAGAGCAAGAGACTCTTGTCTCAAAAAATAAAAAATAATAACGGCTGGGGGCCACACTCCATGCCCCGGGGGACGCCCAGCTGTCCCTGTCCGGCGTGAGGGAGGCCAGGCGTGGAGGCCGGGATTCTGAGGCCACCAGGGAGGGGGAGGCGGGGCCAGGCGGAGTCCCGGAGGCCGGCTGGAGGCTGGAGGGTTATCTGATGGGGCTAATGTCCCTGTCCCCAAACAATGGCAGGGCTTCCTCTCTGTCCCCAATAGGACGTGAATCGGCCTCTATGCTAAGAATTAGAGGACGCTCGGACAGGGCGATGGGAAGCCCGGACTCACCCCGGGGGCCTCCCTTTTATTTATTTTATTTATTTGTTTTTTTGAGGCTGAGTCTCCTCCCTCTGTTGCCCGGGCTGGAGCTCACAGCAGCCTCCAATTCTGGCCTCCAGCGAGCCTCCTGCCTCGGCCTCCTCTTTCCCGAGTAGCTGGGACGACAGGCTCCCGCCACCACGCCCGGCTCGTTTTTTTCCCTCCATATATTATTGATTGGACAATTAATTTCTTTCTATTTTTAGTAGCGACGGGGTCTCGCTCTTGCTCAGGCTGGCCTCCACCTCCCGACCTCGAGCGATCCTCCCGCCTCGGCCTCCTCCCAGAGTGCCGGGATCATAGGCTGGCTCATTTTTTCCTATATATTGTTTTAGTTGCCCAGTTCATTTCTATTTTTGGTAGACACGGGGTCTCGCCCTTGCTCTTTCTGGCCTCCACCTCCTGACCTCGAGCGATCCTCCCTCCTCGGCCTCCTCCCAGAGTGCTGGGATGACAGGCGTGGGCCTCCGCTCCCGGCCTCTAGCTTCTCGGCTGCTCGGGCCCAGCCAGGGCATGTGGCAGAGGCGTGGGGCCGTCCCCGGCTGCAGCTGGGCCCCGGGTGACGGTGACAAAGACCCCGGCGACCTCACCGGCTCAGCCGGAAACATTCCAGGACCACTTGTTTCCTGAAGAGGCCGGCCGGCGAGTGGAGTCCGCCCCGCCTGGTGTTTGCTTTAGGAGCTTAGAAAGACGATTCCACCTCGCCTAATCGCTCTTGATCTTTTTGAGGCCGCCGTGGCCTCAGCCTCGCTCCCGGCAGCCTCCGACTCCTGGCCTCCAGCGAGCCTCCCGCCTCGGCCTCCCTCCCGAGTAGCTGGGACTACAGGCATGCGCCACCACGCCCGGCTCGTTTTTTTTCTATATATTTTTATTTGTCCAGCTCATTTCTTTCTATTTTTTTTTTTTAGTGGAGACGGGGTCTCGCTCTTGCCCAGGCTGGCCTCCAACTCCTGGCCTCGAGCACGATCCTCCTGCCTCGGCCTCCCAGAGTGCTGGGATCATAGGCTGGCTAAGTTTTTTCTGTGTATTTTTAGTTGTCCAGCTAATTTCTTTCTATTATTTTTTAGTAGAGACACGGGGTCTCGCTCTTGCTCAGGCCGGCCTCCAACTCCTGGCCTCGAGCGATCCTCCCGCCTCAGCCTCCCTCCCGAGTAGCTGGGACTACAGGCATGCGCCACCACGCCCGGCTCGTTTTTTCTATATATATTTTTACTTGTTCCATCTAATTTCCATTTTTAGTAGAGACGGGGACTCGCTCTTGCTCAGGCTGGCCTCCAACTCCTGACCTCGAGCGAGCCTCCCTCCTCGGCCTCCCAGAGTGCTGGGATGACAGGTAGTGTGAGCCAGTGAACCTGGCTTGCTTTTTTTTTTTTTTTTTTTTTCAGACGTGTCTCAAAGTGTCACCTCTGTCCCCACCAGGTCTTCTTGGGGTGGGGTTCGGGATGGGGACGATTTTTTATTCTGTGCCCCACTGAGGTCCTGACTCCCTTGAGACTGACCCCACAGGGGTCAGATTAAGGCATAAAAGAGGTGGCATCGGGCCGGGCGCGGAGGCTCACGCCTGTCGTCCCAGCACTCTGGGAGGCCGAGGCGGGAGGCTCGCTGGAGGCCGGGAGTCCCAGACCAGCCTGAGCAAGAGCGAGACCCCGTCTCTACTATAAATATAGAAAGAAATTAACTGGCCAACTAAAAATATATAGAAAAAACGAGCCGGGCGTGGAGGCGCATGCCTGTAGTCCCAGCTACTCGGGAGGGAGGCCGAGGCGGGAGGCTCGGTGGAGGCCAGGAGTCAGAGGCTGCTGTGAGCGAGGCTGACGCCGCGGCGACAGAGCGAGGAAAAAAAATAAATAAATAAACCCTTAAGCTGCGCGTGTCACTCAAAGCCAAAGCCAGCCTTCCCTGGCTGCGGCCTCCACCCCTCAGCCTCCGGCCTCTACAATCCTGCCCCTGTCTTTCTAGAAGGTGGCCCGGACCTCCAAGGCGAGCTTGGTCCTCGAATGTCACCTCTTCTACTGAAACCCTCCCCTGTGTCTAGGAGTCCTGGCTCACAGCAGCCTCCGACTCCTGGCCTCCAGCGAGCCTCCCGCCTCGGCCTCCCTCCCGAGTAGCTGGGACTCCAGGCATGCGCCACCTCTCCCGGCTCGTTTTTTTCCAACTATTTTAACTGAGCAATTAATTTCTTTCTGTTTTTAAGTAGAGACGGGGTCTCGCTCTTGCTCGGGCTGGTTTCGAACTCCCGGCCTCCTCGAGCGAGCCTCCCTCCTCGGCCTCCCAGAGTGCGGGGATGACAGGCGTGGGCCTCCGCGCCCGGCCCGACGTCCGGTCACTTAACTCGGGCCGGGAGCTGCCACCTCCTTAAGCCTCCCTGGAGGCCCGTCTTAGAGTCTCCCCACCGGCCTCCTGGCCTCACCTCGGAGGCCAGACGGGTCCAGGAAGTGCCAGGGATTCCTCGTCTGTGACAAAAAAGGGAGGCCGGTTTCGGTGACCCCGTGGAGGCCTGCTGTGTGCTACGCTGTCCCCACCGCGCCCCTCCGGGCTGCCCCTTTCCAGAAACGTCCCAGCCTCTTCCTGGCGGCCTCCTGCCCGGGCCTTTCCCTGGAAACCAGCCCTGCCTCCGGCCCCGGGCGACCATATTTCCACAAGAGTGACTCACGTGGCCCTTCCTCCTCCCCCTCTGCCCCCCCTGTCCCCTCCTTTTACGCGGGTGACATCCAGAGACTGGAAAACTATCTGGGGACGGCCTCGGCCTCAACCCCTGCGGATTTTAGAGGCCGGGCCCCCAAAGCGAGAAGAAAAAAGGCAAGCAAAAAAAAAAAAAAAATTATTCTTTTTTGTTTTAAACAAATCGTCCACAAAAAACAAAACAGAGAAGCTTTGGGGGGCGGAAGCCACGGGTCGGGCTTTGGAGGATTTTATATATATATATATTTTTTTATCGGAGGCCAGGGGCGAGGTCGCGAAGGCTCGGAAAAGCAAAAGCGGTGGGACCCCACGGGCTGTGCGTGTGATATTGCAAAAAAAAAAAAAATAAAAAAAAAATAAAATTGGCAAAAAAAAAAAATAAATAAAGAGAAATGATTGGTTTAATGAGATTGGAAACCGAGCAGCTTCAGGAACGGCTTGCTCCAGGGGCTCCGTGTTTTCTTTTCTTTCTTTTTTTTAACTTCTTTTTGTCTTCTTCTTTTATTTTTTTTTCGTCTTTTTTTGTTTCTTTCTGTCTTTTTTTCTTTATCTATTTCTTTTCTTCTTTTTTTCTTCCTTTATTTTTTCTTCTTTTTTGTTCTTTCTTTTTCTTTGTTCATTTATTTTTTTCCTTCTTTTCTCTTTTCTTCTCTTCTGTTCTTTTTCTTTGTTCATTTATTTTTTTTCCTTCTTTTCTTCTTTTTTTGTCCTTTTTTTTTTCTTTCTCTATTTATTTATTCTTTTACTTCTTTTTTATTTTATTTTATTATTTTTTTTTTCTTTTTTCGGACTCAGGCCCTGAAAATGGAGAGAGATCTGCATTGGTTTATTTTATTTTATTTTTTCTTTTTTTTCTTCTGTGCTAGCAAGATGAGTTTCCCAAAGGCTCCGGGTTTGTCGTGATTAAGCAGCTGAGAAATTCCAGTGGCAAGGAAAATTCCCT